>NC_040245.1:21704090-22007121 GCF_001444195.1 Xiphophorus couchianus | reverse complement strand
GACATTTTATAAAACTGGTCACTGTTCATTTTCCTGAGAATGGTATGAACTACCTCAGTCAGGTGATAATCCCACCTATCTCAAGCTTTTCAAAAAGATATTTCTGGCACTAACGGCCTCTATACAGCCGTGTTTTTTCTTCTATTATTGTTGACTTGTCTATTGTCTAGCAGCCTGTCAATGAATTACTGGGCGTAGTTTTTTAATAGCAGCAGGAACTCAGAGATGTTCATCTGTACAAATATTAATTTAACACAGAATTGTAGAAAAACCTATAATCTTTTTATTCATGTAAATGTAGTCTTGACCTATCACCTACTTGACTATTGTTGAACATGTACATCCTTTCATGGAAACCATGTTCATTTCAGAGCGTGACCTCTTCTAGCAGGATAATTCTTTCTGCCAGGAGGCAAAACATAGCTCTGGAGTGGTTTGAGGAGCACAACAATGACTTTGAAGTATTGACTTGACTTCCAATTGCCCAGATATCAGTCCAGTTGAGCATCTGAAGGGTATGTTCAACGAACACATCTGATACGTAGACGTTCCACTTAGCTACTTTTAGGATGTAAAACAGGGGTCCAAACATCAATTCTTGAGAGTCAAGCCTGGAACCCAAATGGTTCATGTTCTACAGAGTCATTTTAATGATGTGATTTTATGATTCAGATGTCTTGAAGCTCGGTTGCAGGAAACCAACTATCAGGGACTGGAGTTTGAGACCCCGTAACTTCTAGGATCTATTGCTGACACCTTTGGGCCAGATACCACAGCACACCTTCAGGGGTCAGTGGAGGGCTATTTAGGCAGCAAAAGGGTCACCCCCATAATGTCAGGCATGCCGTCACGATGCTACGAGTGATCTGCTTATATTCTACTCACAGGAATGTTGCATTTACCATGACAGTATATGCTGTACATGCATATCCAAAAGGTGCAGAGTTCTGCACCTGTGTTAGGTGTCTAATCCCTGCGAAGACCTTTGCACTGCTCTGTTATGCATCCCAAATCTCTGCACTTGTAGTGTTTACAACCCCTGCTCTTCATCATAGCACGTCGAGTGATTGGGTGTGTTTGCAGATGCGCTCTGCGTTAAGACATCTCGCATGCATGTCAATTTTGCTCTCTGTTATTGTTGTGGGTTTATTTGAGTGCTCGGCCATGTTCTCGAGCGTGTTCACCTGCAGCTAGGTGTTTGTGAATGTGCATAAGCCCTAAGCAGCCACACATCTCCAGAAACACACACACACATATCTCTATTAGCAGTATAGCAGTGTTAACAGTGTTATGCCATGCGTGAACTTCTCCACCTTTCCCTCATATCTATGCAAAGCTGGGGTCCTGTCAATCAGTCACCTTGGTGACATAGAGCCCCACCTCCCCAATTAGAGCTGACAGGGCAGGATTAGGAGGGAGGCGGGCCCCCTCCGACCTGCCTACGTGTCAATCACGCGCCGGGCATCTGCGCGCCTGTTTACTGTCAGATCCCATCTCTGTCTGTCAGGCTGCACTGCAACCGTCGCCCAGGGAGGGGGGGAGGACGATGGTGGGAGATGGTAAGAGGGTGGCGTGGAGGAGCGGAGGAGATCTGATCAGAATTAACTATGCTTTCCCCAGCAGACCAGCCGTGCTTTTAATTCATGAAAGGGATGAGAGCAAAGTGGGAAGAGAGAGGGAGTGATGGAGGGACGAGAGCATTTAAAACCCAGAGCAGGGTCTCCTTTAGAAGTTTTCAGAGTGATGTTTCTTCTCTCGCTGACAATCACTATTCTTCTCCTGCTAACTTTCTTTCCTACTTTGACTCCTTTTCGAAGGTGTGTGTGCCTTGTGTTATCAGCAACCTCCCTCTCCCCTGAAACAGTTTTTGACCCTTTTTTCTTTTTTCCTCCGGTATTGTTTTTAAAGCCACACATTCATGTTTTTGTATACTTTCAGTTCGAGCGTTAAGGTCAATTTATTTAGTTCTGCACATGCTCATGCAAATTTGTGTCTATGTTCCAGTAGGTGTCTGGGGGTTCGGGTCCTGTCTACGCACATACAGTGTGTGAATACATAATTCTGTTCTGATACCAAAGCTGCATCCTACCTTCACACAATGCTAATGGCTGTGTGGTGGTGTGTATTTCTAAGTCTTTTTTTTTTTTCTTCTTCTTTTTGCTAGACTCCCAGGTGGTGGGCCAACTTTGACCTTGGTGCCCTCGCTCTAATCCTTCAGCAAATGAGGGCTGTGTGGGGCTGAAAAGGTGGCGTTTGGGGGTCTGCGCCAAGCCGCAGTTTTAGGATTAGAGGGACGGAGTGGAGGTCCTGGGGTTATGAGGGATGAAGAGGAGGCAAACAATGGATTGTAGGCAAGGGAACGGAGGGATATTGTCAGCATTGTGTCGGTCACCAGTGGTCTCATTACTTCAGCAAAGGAGGTTATCTTGTCTGCCGCTTTGTCTTACTTTTACTTTGCAGGATCAAAATGTGCGTACTGACCACAATATGCGGAAAGTTTGCATTCTGCCTTGTACATCGTCTTTGTAGAAACAGTCATACTCTTTGCATTTTCCACATTATATCGCCGTACAACTTCAAACTGCATATAATTACTGCTGCAGGTCTTTTATTGTACTGTATGTCTCTACTAAGTTTCAAGATTATTCTTTGCAGGCTAGTTTACGTTCCAAAAGACTGCATGGAGAATGTACAGTATAGAAACCCAATTTTCAAATCTTGCTACAGATTCTCAATTAGATTTAAGTCCCAACATTAACAGGGTCACTCGAACACATGAATATGCTTTGATCTAAACCAGCCTATTGTAGCTCTGACTGAGTGTTTAGGGTTGTGTTCTTGCTTGAAGATGAAGCTCTGCCCACATCTCAAGTTTTTTGTGGTGTTAAATAGGTTTTCTTCCAAGATCACTTTGTATTTGGCTCCATCCATCAATCTCTCCGTTAACGCAGACCGTTTTTTCCTGTCCTTGTAAAACACAAATATTCCCGCGGCATGATTCTGCCACCACCATGGTTCACCTTTGCAAGGATTTTGTTTTTTTTTTGTTTTTGTCTCAGTGTATTTTAAATGTAGGCCAAAAGTTTCATTGTGATCTATTTCAATCAGAGCTCAGTTGTCCTTGTTTGCTCTATGGAAGAGACTTCTTATGATTTTTCTTTTCAAAAGTATCTTTCTTCTTGCCATTATTCAGTAAAGTTCTACTACTCTTTCTTGTTTTGGAGCATGAATTGAGCAGTGCCCCATAAGTTTTATTCTTAACCCTGCTATAAATTTCTCCATTACTATATCCCTGACCTATCCGATGTGATTTTTGGTCTCTGTTTTACTGTTTGTTTACTAATGTTCTCTTATAAGCCTCAAAGGCCTTCACAGAACAGATATATTTATATTGAGATTAGATTAAACACAGGTGGGCTCTGTTTACTAACTTAGATTCTTAACGAAGATGGTTGCTGTAGATTTTTTTTAGGGGTGTCAGGGTAAGGCGGACTGAACGCAAGCAAACAACCCACTTTCAAATTATTACTTGTAAACTATTTTAGGAGCCATGTACATCTGAAATTCTCTCGCTGGACATTTCTTTAAATCATCCATAACCCAGCAGCGCAGCAGTACACTGCCTGACTTCATTATATTTTATTCTTTTCTTCTGATTCCTAAACACGTCATTTACATTGTGTCTATATGATTGTCAGGTCGAATTAATAAATGTCAGTTTTTCCTCCACAAAACGTTTGTCAGCTTTCCCCCACACGTCGCTGACAGGCATACGTGTACCGTGTCATTTCTACTGATACCTGCGCCTTCCCTGCACTTGTCGGTACCAGACATATATGAGTTGAACACGCCTCGTGTTTGTGTTTGCATTAGCGATGCGTTTCAGGGCTGTGTCTGAGACGCAGCTCAGGTGTCTGCTGAAACGACCTCGCTGCAGGGAACAGGCTATCAGGCTGAGAGGGAGGCTATCATGTTAATTACTTTACACACACCCTGCCAGCCAAGCGTGCAACACAACCACTGAGCTCACTCACTCACTCACTCATCCTCCTGCACCCACACACACACCCACCCGCATCAACCGTCTTTCTTTCATTTTGTCGTCTCTCTGTCTTCCTGCTCTCTCTGTTTGAAGGCCTTGGACATCAATTCCCCTTTGCTTTCAAGAAAGATTGTTTTATATTCTAATAAATTCAACTCCGTCCCGTGAAATTAATTGACATTCATTCAATGATTTTTAAATTCCTCTGAGGCCATTCTTTTGTTTCGGGCTGTCAGTGAGCTGCAAAGTGAGATCGGACTAAATGTTTTGTCATCTCACACTCCAGGGTAAGCTGCTCCAAAGCGCCGGCGCCTGAGGTCAACTTAACCTCCTCTCTCATTCTCTGTAGAGCACTGGGAGGAAGGGATGGGAGCGGTGGAGGGAAAGAATCATGATCAGAAACTTTGGTAAAGGAAATTCTTCTCCGGCAGCCTTCATATGTTTCATTTGGACCATTCTTTAATGTGTCAGAGTCAGGAGAAGTCCGACACTCTCAGGCCGGAGAGGCAGGGGAGCCGTATTGGCTGGGGCAGACTGCTGCCTTTAGTTAAATGATGCTGGCACGCAGAGGGATTGCTTTGGGAAGTTGTCATCCATCAGGATTTTTAGAATGACTCTAAGCAGCTCTCTGCATTTGGGGTTATGGTCTGGGATCTTTGATTGATGCATGAGGGTTGTTGTGTGTGTTGGGAGGGAGGAGTGAAAAGAAGACAGCGTGTGCGCTTCTTGGCTGAAAATAAGTAATGATCGGCCTGCAGTGAAGACTCATCCTCTGGAGAAGTTTGCTTAATTTTCCCTCTGATCCTTCTTGTGGAAGCTAATGAACAATCTGCAGATTAAAGTCCACTTGGCATTACTGACCAGTGTTTGTGGGTTTTGCATGGGGCTGGATATTTGTACTTGTTTATCTTTAAACCTAGATTTCTCACAAGTGACTGCATGCATCCATTTTGTTTAGTTCAGCTTGCTGTTTCCACTAAGTACTCATGAAAGCTCACGAAGGAGCCATTTACAATCAAGGATTGCTGTTGCAATGAGAAAATTTCTCAGAACTCTAGCTCTTTAGCAAAGCTAGTACTTTACTAAAGAACCCACTACATCAAATCCTATACTTGTCCTCTGCCGTGTGTAGTAGGATCGAAGTACCACATGTAGCCGATGCCAAATTCATTTATCATGAAAGTTGGCCTCATACACCTTCTAAGAAGCAGTATTTTCATAGATTTCCAAGTCCTCCTTTTGATTAGTTACAGGATTTACTAGGTTTAATTTTTATTATATGTTACAAAATAGACTGGAAAACATAAATGCCTGAACTAAGACTTGTCTGTATGAGAAAGAAAAAAAATATTTTGATCAGGATATGTGAGCTCAAGGTCATGAAATGATGGTCCATCTGTCCAGTTGTTTTAAATGAAAATGTGTGACCAGATTGTCCACTCTTATCTCAGTACTTTGAATATTTTTCTTGATGTTGAACCATGAACCTTGACTTCAACTGCAGCAAGTTAGGCCAGGCAATCCGGGGAAGGTTCACCACTGTTCTGTTTGCTCCATCTTGCTGTGGTATGTTAGAAAAACAGCATTAGAAATGACATTGTAACCCTTTCCTCACAGATATGTCTTTGTGTCTTATCTGTTCTGATTTTCTTTTTAAAAAGGGCAGGATGTGTTGCTTTCTGAGCATTCTCAGCCTACTTCATGTTGTCAAACTGGTGCTATTTAGATAGTTCCTTGCTTCTACACATCTGGTGAAATTGAACTCATCTATAAAATGTGTTTAATTCATCATTTAGCAAAACGTTTTGTAACTTTTTCCACAGCAGGCCAGTTTGATTTGATTATCAGTTTTCCTGTTATAAATGAAATCATCATTTAAATATTCCCTGTTGTATTTACCCTCAGTATGATTGATTGCAAAATTAGCTTGACAATTTGAAACATTTAAATGTGACAAAAAACTGAAACACAGGCAATGAAGCAAATATTTTTCACAAGGGTGTATATTCAACACATTCTCTGGAAAAATGTAAATGAAGGTGTAGTCCTAAAAACTGTTCTACTATACAGTTTTTTTTTCTTTTTTTTTTTTTTTTACAATGCCAAATATTTTTGCTCAGCGAAATCTGGCATATGAAATATATCAAAAAGAAAATAGCAGTTTCAAGAATTAGTGTTTTGATTAAAGAATCCATTAAAAAAGTTACATTTTTAAATAACAGAATTGTTGCACCTTTATTTCCTGTATTAAGTGTTAAAGAATTAGAGCAACAGATGGAATCTGAATAACAGAGGTGAAAGATGAAAAGATGGCACCAAGAAAGAAGCCGGGGCCTTGAAGTGGGTGGACGTGAGCAGGGAGTGTCTGGGTCCGAGGAGGTGGGGTGTCGGTGTTACATGCTCAATCAAGCTGTGTGAGGACGGTGTAATTAATCCATTGAAGATGTCTGATTGCAGATGACTTTGGGAATACCATAGTGAGGGCCGGGACCTGAGGGGAAAGCAGGGGGGGGAGGGCAGCCAGGAACAAGATGGATGCAAGGAAGCAAGGAGAAGGAAAAGCAGGAAGGGCGAATGGAGGGAGAAAGTGAGATTAATTGAGACAAGGGAGATGCAGTACCTTTTAAATGAGAAGAATGAATTTCAGTGACAATGTTGGGGGGGGAAAAAAACAAAAAAACGGGGGAAAGCAAAAGAATTGATCATGCCCAGGTTAGGTTGGACCATCCCTCACAGCATTGTGGGGATAAAGACCACCAGCAGAAATTATAACATGATGCTGCTAAGTCATCCTCTGGTTCTTTCTGTTAAAACGCTTCACTGCTAGATAAATGGTTGTCTAAGCTGCTCTAATGCTAACATGCTTTTAAGGCTCTATCAGCTGGCTGAGGTTTGCCTTTATTTAATGGACTATTAATTTGTTTGAATGCATTTGCTTCCTTTGAAGCTACAGTAGAGCTTTGTTGTGGCTCCACCTCAGCTCCGGGACCATGTCTTTTTTCCTTTTATTACAGTTTTGGAGGATAATCATTAACAATCTAATTAAATTTGATAAAGCCAAGCACTCATCAGGGTATTTAGGGATGTACTCATTGGATTGATATGGTGATTTATTTAGATTTTTTTTTTTTTCCTGTTTGTCAACAGTTTTATTCACTTTGTTGCTTTGGTGTGTTTGATAGCAATTCGAGAGTTTGTGTTTTTTCCTGGAAGAAAGTAAACTGCATCAGGCTTTCACAGGATGTCGCATCTCACACATGCAGGTGGAAACTGCTGACAATAGTTTGACTCCTTAAACGTTTCACTTCTTTCATGGTAGAGAAGACAGACGGTAGAGACAAAAAGCGCTTTTCCTCTTTTTATAGCTCAATTCATATGGGTGAGCTCTCCCTTTGAAACGGCACTGTTTTGGCAACTTGCTTTTTTTTTTTTTTTTACACGTTTCTTCCTTGCTTTTAATGTAAAGCACCTTCTGATGTCTGGATTGAGAAGGGCTAAATTGAACATAGGCTACTTGATTGAGCAAAGTGGATTCTAAATAAGAACAATTATGATCTGATTAAAACCTGCTTTCAAGTTTAATTTAAGTGTTTACATTCATAATATATAAACCGTCTGACAATTACAACAATTATTATAAATGCAAGTCTACATACATACATATTGAGAGACAGAAGGAGAAAAAAGATAATTAAAACCACATTTTTGCAGTTTGTTTTTTAATTGAAGAAGTTCAATTATCTTCTTGTAATTACTATAGTTTTTGGTGTTTCCCTTTGGTTTAGAGCGTTGGCGACGGAGAGTGTTTGCAAACAGACACCGACTCTGCTTTTCTCTCTTTCTGTTTACAATTTCAACAGAACATCACAGAAAAGGAAAACTAAACCATGGTAAGTTTTCCTTGTGTGTGTATTTATACACATTTTAAACAAAATGGTTGAACCCAATTTAAATGTTTTTAATTAAGCCACAAAAGGCCCAGTAAATGTTTTTCAGTTAAAATAACCTAACATGTTGATTATTGTGTTGTTATAATAAGGTAATCTAAAAAACATTAATAAAACACATTGATAGTCACTGTTTAACGTTAGAATCACTCATGACAGGTATGATCCTGGTGTTGATTTTCATTTGTGTTTGTTTTGATTATGTCTTGAGTTTATTTTTTTATTATTGCTTTAAAAATCTTACTGTAATCATTTTATTTCTCTATGTTCATTATTGCTAGAAAGATGTGGCCGTATTAGTTAATTCCTTAGTTTATTCTCTTATATCAGTGTTACTCATTTACCCCTTGGATTGTACTTTCCTTTGTGTCTAGTTTAGTTCCCTCTGTGTTTGCTCTCCTCCACAGCTGTTCCTAATCTCCTGATAAGCTCACCTCGAGCCAACGTCCTTCTCCACTTTTCTCTTAATACATAACCTCAGTGGTTTTCATTTCTTCTTCACTGGTTCCTCTGCTGCACTGCCTTTGCTAAACGTCCTGCTCTTCCAACGATTCGCTCTTTAGTCTTTATTGTTAAATAACTGTGACAATGATGAAGAGGTTTATACAAATCAAGAATTAAATTAACTTCATTCAAATTAAATTTGAAATAAGTTTTTAAAAAAAAAACTACTATGCAGTATTAGGGCCATGCTAAGAAAAAAAAGTAAAACAAAATTGTGACAGCAAAGTAATAAAATTATGAGAATAAAGTCAGAAAATTAAGTGAATAAAGTTAAGACATTGTAAGAATAAACTTCTACTAGAATAAAGTTGAAATAATATGAAAATAAAGTCATAATATGACAAGAATAAACTCGTAATATTACAAAAAATAACAAAAATAAAGTCATATTATCTGAATAAAGTTGTATTATTATGTGACGATGTTGTGGTAATCATATGATTTTATTTTCATATTGGTTTCACGTTATTCTCATAGGAGTTTATTCTCGTACGAGATCTACCATGACTTTATTCTCGCAATATTATGACTTTAGTCTCGTAATTTGATTATTGCTTTTTCTTAGCATGGCGTTATACTTTGTTGTAAAAAATAATAGATCTTTTAATCTTTTTTTTTTTTATCAGGGGTTGTAATCTAAAGTAAATTATATAGTATCTGCTGAATTTAGAAAATGTTTTTTAAGTAAATGTGTTTGTTACACAGAACATTATTGCTTTTTGTCACCTTTCTGTTTATGGAGTAGTACTGGGAGCTCAACAAATTAATATAAGCAGGCCATTTTAATATTTAATACGTGATTAAAAAGAACACACTTAGGTATTCCAATAGCAGCGGGGGCCGTGTTCGGTGTTCTGATGGCCTAAGGGTAAAAACTGTGCTTCAGACGGTTAGTTCTGCTTCTCAGAGACTCGAGCCTCTTCCCTGATGGTAATAGGTTCCAAAGCAGCTGGCCAGGGTGGGAGGTGTCTGTGCAGATGTGCAGAGCTCTGGGCAGCTGATGATCTTCTCTGCAGTCCCAGTTACTCTCTGCAGAGTCTTCCTGTCAGCTGCTGAACAAGCAGCAAACCACACGGTGAAACAGTGATTAGTGAAAAGAAGCCCACCAGTTTCTCTCCTAGTTGGTTCCTCCACAGCACCCAGAGGAAGTGGAGTCTCTGCCAGGCCATTTTTCACCAACTCTGTTGTATTGGTCATCCAGGGGAGGTCCTCTGTTATATGTGTCCCCAGGAACTTGAAGGAAGCATTCTCACCTCACATGCCCCACAAATGGTCAGTAAAGCCCGGTTCCCTTCTGAAATCAGTGACCAATCTTCTGGTCTTCGATCTGTCCAGCTCAGGATTGTTCTTGGTGCTCCACTCTGCCAGCTTCTATTTTTCCTATCTCTGTGTCTTCTCATTTTCACATATTACTTTTTTAGCAGTGTCGCTTTGCCAGGTGTGCACCTTGTAGATGGCTTTGGACTTCATAAAACGCCAGTGGACCAATACCAGCAAATGACCTGATCCACCAAATCATCACTGAAAACTCATCACTGAATATCAAACAGTGAAATTCTTTCAGGCTGTCCATACTTCCTCCAGATTCTAAGACCTATATTTTTAAAGGAAGTGCATTGAGTCACTGACTTTGCAGCAATCCCTCTTCCTCTTGAACAAAGTTGGATCCGGCAAAGAGCCGGTATGAGGTATTTAAGAAGGGGCCATCATTACCTAATAAGGAGCAAGTAACTGGCTGTAGCTTAACGTAAAGAACCAGGACACAGAATGACACTAAATTAATACAGGGGTAAAAGGAAAGCTAAGTAGATTGAGCTCAAAATGATCTGCTAAATGTAAAACTCAACCAAACAGAAGGGAAGCACTGGGGGAAACAATTATAGAACACTAAGGTTATCTGAAAACAAAACATTTCTTAAAATTACACCCTGTTTATTTCAAACATCCTTGAAAGCTCAGAGCTGAAGGTCAACACTTGGACCTCATTTAAAATCCAATTTCCAGAACAGATCCAAACCAATGTAGTCACTGTCTGATTACTTATGGACTGCACAGTACATTTGTCCACTCTCTGTCATCTTCCAGTAAAGATAAGGCAGAGAATGAACATCTTTTCTTTCCACTCAGATAAAAGTTAGAGGTTTGCTGTGCGCCTGCATTTCCCTTCCTCTATTCATTTACAGCATGAATTAGGATTAATAATTGATGCAAAAATGCAACCTTTAATAGATTCAATGAATAATTGAGAATGAATATGATACGATTTAGAGAGTTGCCTTTTTATGCATCTGCATGCAGGGAACGGTCAAGGTGTATTGAAATTACCATGAGGAGAGAGTGCAAAAGCTTAACTGTAATATAGACTTGCGTAGCAAAACTTAGGCCCCTGTAACTTACTGCAAAAATCACAGAGGTGCAAGATGATACGATGTGCAAATCACATTCAAATTTTATTGTTTCGCTTAGATTTCCAGTAATATTTATTTGTGAATGTAAATGATTTTGTATGAAATTGAGATTTCAAGATTTATGAATTTCAGCAATATAGAGAAAAAGTAATGCTTTTTATAAAATATTGAGAATTAAATCAATCAGTAAAAAGTTAAGGCAGCAATATTCAACAGGTAATTTTAGGGATTTTATTCAAATGTGTTGAGTAGGGACTTAACCCGCAAAACAAGGACAAGAGTTAACAGCTATGGAGTTGACGTTTGGATGAAATGCAAAGAGACTATTTTGAATCATGGTACCGATTTTAAAAAGAGGAGGAAAAAAGCTTACTTGAAGCAGTCGGCTCTCTTTAGGCTTAAACTATTTGCAGTTCTCATTTCTGCACCAGGAAGTTCCCCACTTTTGCAATTACTAACTTAAGTAATTGACCCGAAGTTGATGAATGTGTAATGTATGTTTCTTTTTGCATGACAAAAATGATTTTAGACGGATCCAATGTTAGGTTCGGCTGTCTCATTGCTTTTTTTTTCGTGTTAAATTAAGCTGGTTAAAGTTAAGTATCGTTTACTTCTCAGACGTATAGAGGAGCACAGAGGTTTAAATTTGTGAGGTCTCTCTGTATGAAGACAACATTTCATTGCATGGATTTTCTGCAGTTACTCTGATTTCCTCCTGCAGCCTAAACATAAGCAAATTATATTATTTGGTCACCCTAAGTTTCTGTAGGGTGTGAAATTGGATGTGAGACACAGATATCCAAAACAATCTGGACCAATGTAAAAAAAAAATAGTTGCTCACTTGTTAGACATAGTTTTTGTTAAATAAACTTTTCTGACAACATGAAGCAGGCTAAAATGTCTCAAAAAGTGACACATTCTGTCCTGATATAACAACATTCAATAACAGATGAGACACAAAGTCCACACAATTAATAGAAATATTGCTTGTTCTTAATTTGGCGTTCTAATTTTCAAAATGGCCCAAATGTGAGGAGATCAATTTGAACATTTTCATTTAGGAAGTCTAAACATGGAAGTTATTCATAGGACAATGGTTCAGTCGATTTCAAATACTAAACAAAAATAACATGTAGAAATTTAAAGGGGTTTTAAAAGGTTACATTTTTGTATTTAAGAGACATAAAAGTAAACAGAATTGTTAGGAAGCAAGTGCAGAACGCTTGTTTACTGTACGACTATAAAAAACACTAAGAGCCAGTTAAGATTATCTGTGTTTACACAGAAACATTTTGTATTAATCTGAGGATTTTGTTTCTATTTAAAGTTATTTCTTGACTCATACAACATTCTTTACTTGCAACTGATTGATTTTGAATCAGGCTTTTGACTCCGTGACTCCAAACTTTCCATCAGTTTAACCGGTGGGCCTGAATTGGCTGTGATAACCTAATTTCTAGACGGGCAGAATTGTAGACACATGGGAAACAAAGGTGAACAGAAAGGGGGCAAAATAGAAATTAGTGGGGAGAGAAAGATAAACAGAAAGATGACAGGCGGGAGACGGAGCGATAGAGAGATACGAGAAGATTGCGGAGGAAATTGTTCAGAAAGGAGAAGAAACAGTGACAGGCGAGGAGCGGCGTGGAGTTAGAAATGTAACAGACAGACTTGGGGAGAGGCGTCGGAGAGAGCGAGACAGGCGGAGACAGACAGAGGGAGAGATAGACAGTGACAGAGGGAGAGATAGACGAGCTGTGTGAGGATGCAGAGAGTGTCCCCCTCTTCTCGGCTGCTGCCAGAGGCAAACAGACAGCCTCTCTGCTGGCGGAATGCTAATGCAACAAGCTGCTCCTCTCTTGTCTTCCCGCCCTTCTGTACCTTTCTTCTTCTTAAATCTCCTCTGTGCAGAAAAGTTTAGAGACTGCATAGACTTTGATAATGGAGACCCCGACTCTTTCATGTTATTTGCACTTTGTACTGTTCTGTAAATTGGGGGTATTCTCGTCGGCCGATTTAAAAAAAAAACAAAAAAAAAACACCCCTACGATTCCGGAGATCAGCTGCGTGCGAATATGAGTGTATGTTTAACAGAATAAGAATTTTATTATCTGGCCTCTCCTCTGCTCCCCTCCAGCCTTTGCCCCGACATTGAGCCTGTTTGTAGCTCAGTTGCATCAGATGCCAACTGCGGGTCAATCAGCCGACCTCACTCTGTCTGTGTCAGAGTGGGCCGACTCCTGACCTCAGACTCAAAGCCTCGGCCAAAGCGAGACAAAAAAAGGCACTTGTTCTGAGTTGATAAATGTCTCCTGACTTTAAAGTCCAGTCAGGCCTCTCCTCCATTATATAGGAGCATCAAATGCAGAAATGCCAGCGGGTAAAGACAACGACTATTCTTCCTGCTTGCCGCAACGCTCATTGCTCCAGAGCTTCAGGTAGCCCTGACACAACCTTGAATGGCAAAAACACGCAATCCAACTGCTTGTTTGTCTGTCTGCGTGCACATGTCAGCCTCTGAGAAATCGCTGCACACTCCTGAGCTGCGATCCATTTAGATAGCAGCAAGGGTTTGCTTCTGCTACACGTTTGTGCGCCCTGAGCCTGACGCAACAAACAGATGCAGACGGGACTCTACGTGCGCTAGCGAAGACACGAAAGCGTGCTCGTCGGCACCAGGAGACAGAAACGGATCACTCTTTCCTCTCCACACGCACACATGAAGCTCCGTCTCTTGGTGCACACTTACTTGGTTGACAAGTCATCTCAGATAAGCCTGAGTGGCAGGTAGGGAGCGTTGACTACTAGTGTGTGGAAGATTCTCCCGGATATCACCACTTTATGATTATTGTGTCATATATTTTTAATCGGATTTGAATTCTTCTTTTTTTTTTTTTTCCAGGAAAAACCCTGAATTGATTTCTAACAGCTTAGGAGAAACTCTGTTTTTCCATGTTGCGCTTTCTTTTAAGATCATTTCTTTTCAGATCTTCTTATAAGACACTTCTATCCTCCATTTTGTCTCAGTTGTTAATTTTCCTGCCACCGTTTTCTATCTCTGCTCAAATATATTGCACCAGCTCTGTCATCGAGTGGGAATCTCATCAGCTTTTTGGCAGCAGATGTATTCTGAAGCTATATTTTTTGGGAGGATTCAGGCCTTGTATACACACTCGTTTACACTCAGCTCCTCTACTTCTATATCCCTAGGCCTCCCCTTGCTCCATTTCTCTATTTTCTTATCTTCTTTCTTCTCCTGCTTGCTCCTCCATGTCATTGCCGAATCTCTCCTGTCTGCTTCTTTTTTTCCCCTGCCTTCTCCCCTATTTCTTTCACGCTTCCTCTTCTCTCTATCAGCCTCTCTATTCTGTTACTGCGCTGACTGCCCCCTCCCCAAGTGGCACACCGTGTCGTGTCCCTAATTTATTTATAATTAGTGCTCTTTGTCAGGATGCGCAGGGAATGTTAAAGTACACGCCACCTCGCTCTGGGTACAAATGGGCTGGTGTTCCTTCATCCTTCCCGCGTGCCCCTGCTGCCCGGACGACACGGCCGCTGGGATGGTCGGACCTTACATCTCGAAATCCAGAAATGAAAAATGATTCGATAAAGAAAGAGCCTGGAAATTGAAAAAAATAATTTCTGTTAAACAATTTGCTTACAGTTCTTTGCAAAGGCATGCATTGTAATTGAACTTGCTTTAGGTATTGTACAGCTACAACCCAACATTACAGTGAATTTTGTTGGGGTTTTATGAGACAGGCCAGCACAATGCGCGGCATAATTATGAAGTGGAAGGAAAAGAACATGTGGATTTAAAATTTTTCATAAAGATCTAAAAAGTGTGGCATGTTTTGTATTTAGCTACATACAATCTTGCATAACCAATCACTCTCATCTATTTAAAAATAATCTACCTGTGTTTTATTTATTCAGAGAAGGAACACAGCTGTAAAGCTCTCAGAAGTTTTGTTAGTGGATACCGTCATTAATGACAAAGAAACACAGCAGGCAGGTCAGATGTAACGTTTCATAGAATGTCTTCGACCTAAACCCCTAGAGCACAGGTGTCAAACTCCCGTCCTCGAGGGCCGCTGTCCTGCAGTTTTTAGATGTGTCACAGGTACAAAACACTGGAATTTAATGGCTTAATTACCTCCTCCTTGTGTAGATCAGTTCTCCAGAGCCTTGCTAATGACCCAATTATTCTATTCAGGTGTGGTGCAGCAGAGGCACATCTAAAAGTTGCAGGACACCGGCCCTTGAGGAATGAAGTTTGACACCCCTGCCATAGAGCGAGGAGAGGAGGGAAGTAATAGAATAGAATAGAATAGAATAGAATAGAATAAATTTATTCATCCCAGCAGGGAAATTATTTCGCAGTTACAGCAGCATAGAGACAAGACACACAACAACCACCACTGAGTAGCAATGTAGACAAAATAAAAATAAAATATAACATGCTGTCAATATAAAAAGCACCTTAGAGCAGTCCTTGCAAAGATTCAAAAAATGCAGATACAGTATGTATATGTAAATATATGTACAGCAGTGTGCCACAGTGCAGTTGTGCAAAATTGGACTGATTAGTGCAGAACAATGATTTGGCTTTTATTGTACAGTGAGCTGGCATGTGGCAGGAAGGATTTCCTGTATCAGGATGTAATCAGAGAAATGGTGAAGGGCTCCTGGTATATGTAGAGAACCAACACTGACCTACAGCTCAGGTGGAAGAATGTGTTTGCAGGACAACTGCACTCCACAAATATTGTCTTTATGCAGAAAAATGTGTGACATGTAACACACAATCCTGAACACATATCTGCAGCGGCGTGCTATGGGGGACACTTTTGATTAACGCGCACAGGGAAGGAAGTCAGAGTGGATGGGAACAAATTAAATACCTGATGATACTGGAAAAACCTGTTGGAGGAAACAAAAGACCTCAAACATATACTGAAGTTCACCCTCCAGCCAGGCGATTACTCTACACACAATCACACTGGAATGGTTTTGATCAAGTGTTAGAATTACCCTATCAAAGGAAACCTTTTTACTAGCTGAGGTTTACTCATTTTACCCACTCACTCATGGTGTAAAGGTCAGCATAACATTATATCTTGTAACCTGTTTTTATGATTTCTACTTGCTTTGTATATTTTTATTCTCTGCTATTCTTTTTGGAAAAAATAACAACAATAAATGGCCCAGACCTGAATCCAATTGAGAATCTGCAGTAAGACTTGAAAACTGATCATTATTTAGCAAAGACGGCGTGGCAACAATTTCAGTCTATCTACCTTATTCCTAGCCCCCATGAGGCTTTGTGTGATTCATGGGCGCGACTTGCGCCGCAAACCGGAACTGCCATTTGTTTACATGTTAGCAACTCGCTAACTGGCTTTCCACAGAGGCTTTAGGCTATAAAATATGTGGGATGACCAGCTGTAAGAGCTTAAACGTGGCAATATTGTTTTACCGCTATTGCGGGAGAGGGATGGCGACTTGGAGAATGGGCCGCAAGTAACCTGCACGACCATATTTAGATACTTCATTGACTCAGTTGCTTCAGATAACAATGCGGGTTTTCTTCCGTTGGCTTTTTATCCACACAATGAAACAAGCACACATAAAGCATTTTGGGTTCTCTCTTCAAGTTTTGAATTTTTAGCCAAATTCTTTTTGTTTCCTTATCTGTCGGAAGGCGATGAAAACTACCCCTTTTATTCCTGAGCACGGTCAAGACACACCTGTTGCTGCCACAAATTAAACTGATTTTCTGATTATTGGAGTACAGCCACGAACAGCACAACAGTTACCCGAGGTCCACAAGGGGAGACGCCTTCCAGTGGCAAGTTGCTCTCTATAACAGGTTAATGTGTGATTCGGTTCGGTTCTAGTTGGGAGATTCTCCATATTGCGGTCTGGAGCGCAACAGCTGCGGTCATTTCTCCGTTGATTTGCAGCGACATTCAGCAACGGAGAACCTCGAGATTCTGATTGTGATGGACTAAATGAATCCATTTATTTATTTTTTGTCTTATAAAAAATTTCCCTGGCCCAAACATAATGATAAAGACTCAGATCACAAACTTTATTATTTTTTAAATACAAACGAAAAATACAATTCATCTCACACCAAGCTAATATTTTGTAGTTCTGGTGTTTTACACTGTCGGCGCAGAACGGCAGCTCAGAACTCTGACCAGCTTCTCTGCTTTTCTCTTCTTTATTACTGTCAACTCTTCAGAGGAACGAGCTGCTAGCAGCGCTGCTAATTCACGGTTACAAAAGTTAACGATCATGTTCCTGACGCTCCCCGTGATTAGACTCCTGTACTGAGCAGCTCTCTGATAGCAGATGGAGTGTCCGTAAACACGTTTTACTAAATATTGTACAATAACTGAAAAGAGAGATGTAACTTCTATCATGAATATAGACCAGCAAAAAACCCTACAAATTACAATGAAATACTGCTACTTCCGGTGGGCGCCGGAAGTAAGACCCATAATCATTTCCCCGGTAAGCCTCCCAGGAATAAGATGTATAGAAGTGTAAAATTGTTTGAGACAATACAGCAGAAGACATGGAGACTCCACACCACACTTTTCAGATTTTTACTTTTAAACATTTTTAAAGCCTTTTTCTGCCTCCCATTTCACAGCCATCATCTACTTTGTGTTTATCTATACATGAACGTCAAAGAAAAAGACATTGTAGTTTTTAGACATTACAGTGTGGAAATAAAATTAAGAGTTAGAAATACTTGGCAAGGCACTGTGAGGTGTGACTAGTTTATAAATAAATTGGGTTTCTAAAAAAAAAAAATTAAAAAACTGTTCAAGTAGAGGTATTTCAACACACTTGTTTGAAGAAAATGCAACTAAACGACCGCATCTGCTGAGACCCAGCGCTCCCACTTTCGGCTGTGCTGGAACACAGCGCCTAAAGTTAACAGGATGGGACAACATGTAATCTAAGGGTGTGATTTATTCAACATACTGCTGAATTTTAATGCCCATCACTTATGACAAAGGCTTGTTTTCCAGTTGCAGGAGAAAATATATTTTATTTCTTATCACGCCACCTTAACGTCAGTTTGGTTGTCACACATATCGTACATGACCGGGAATGACGCCGCTGACAGAACTCGCATCGAGAGAGATCAGCGAGGAAGAGCTTTTGTCCTTGGGCTGAGAGGGCACCTGGCTCCTCTTCCTGTCCTTGTGATCTCTCTGTTCCCCTCTCTCTCATGCCGCTCTATCCTTTCTCTATCCATCTCTTCCTCTCTTCTCTCAGCTCAGATCCCTTCATCCCTCCCCTCCACCCCCACCACCTTCCCGCGCTCTCCCTCTTCTCTGCCCAAGGCGATGCCGTCCTGCAGGCTTTGATCAGGGGGCCAGGGAGGAGAGAGGAAGTGGGTCAGAAAGTTGTGTTGGAGACTGCAGGAGAACAAGGCTGGAATATCGAGTAGGTGAGGCTGGGAGAGGAGAAGGGGGGAGGTAACGGGAGAGAAGGGGGTAATCTAAAGTGATAGAGTGAGGGAGGGTGAAATGGGGCAACGAGAACTAAACGAGTAGAGGGAGATAAAAAGAAAATGAAGAAAGCAACAGGAGGAGATAGAGGAGAAGGACGTGGGAAAGAAGAGGAGTCTTCATTTACCAGGAGGAAAAAAAACAGACAACACATTTGTCTTGGACGTGACGTTCAGCATTTAAACAGCAGGTTGGCGGATAAGGCCCTGTTTTAACTAATCTACACAGTGCAGGACAGATAGTCCAGCTCTGTGGATGTGTGCATTTCTGCAAAAGTATGTGTGTATCAAGGCAGTATAGTCCTGGAGGTGGCTCTTTGTTTTTTTTTCTCTCTCTCTCTCTCTTTTAATACATCATTAAGATGCACAGTTTATTAATATTCAGCCCAAACCATTAATATTCGCGGTGTGTTTTTGCTCTCCTTGTGTCGTCAGCTCACCTGGGACTGAGGAGGGCAGAGGGGGGAAGAATGGGTTTGAAAAAAAAAGGGGAAAAAGAGGAGGTGGGGTAGAGGGGCAGACGTTAGAGGCGAAGGTAAGGGTGAGGGCGAAAAAAAAGTCAAAGGGGTAAATGAAGGAGGGGAACGACAAGATCACTGCAGAGGAGGGACAAAGTGGAAGCGATGGTGATAATTGAGGAGGACGTTTGAAGATGAGGGGAGCAGAAGGAACAGCGGAGGTCCTGGAGAGGGGTCGGGGCGATTGTGATGGACAATCTGGCAGTGCACAGAGCTGCTGGGGAGGCCGGGGAGAGGGGGCTGTTTGTACGGTCCACCGCTGGGACTGTGAGGTGAAAGGGGTGAGGGATTTTAGCAGAGAGATGGAGAGCTGTGGGCTTTTGGTTCTGGAGTAATTGGGCCAAAGGGAGAGAAACCATAAACACACACACGTAAATTAAAAGCACAAAAACACACATGTCCACTTTGTTTCATTTATATTTAAAACAAAAATTCACCTATTTGCATGCACACAGCAAGCTTTTCAGCGCACCATTAATACCTGCAGATACCAGTTTGTGTTTTGGAGCTGCAAATGGTGATTAATTATTCCTTTAATGAGAAAATTAACATTTTTCACATTAGAAATGTCACAAATTATTGTGCTCTAGTTTTGTTGTTGTTTTTTTTTTCTCATCCATACACATTCAGATAAGAACAAAGACATGGAGCAAATAATCACATTCGACATGCAAGAATCCAGGTCTGTATGTTTATTTCTGGTTGATAAATTAGCAATTAGTTAATTAGCCGCAATTAATTATGCGAAGGCGTCCACATTATTATCTCCACTATGCATACAAGGACCCACGCATGTTGCCAGCACTCCAGTCAGATACACTGAGGCACAAAAGCGGACAGCAAATTAAAGTGGTAATTACTTTTAAGCCCAGAAAGGTGAGGGATTGTATGGCAGGGAGCAATGGGTCACTGTTGAATGGAGAATAGCAGCGCAGGCAGACAGTGTGAGAGACAGATATGCATCTCAATGAAATATGGAGGAGCACACTCAACAAAAGGGGAAATGGCTCCATAATAGCAACATGCCCTCAAAGAGTTATTGTCTGATAGATTTTGGAATATTATCTGCCACCCCTGCCAGTTATCTTTAAACAACCTTTTATGCTTATCGTTCATGTGAGCCACTGTAGGGGTGGATGCAGAAAATGCAAGTTGATAATGTCTTGTAGGTCCAACAAATGCTTTTCAACAGCAGTGCTCGGGTCTTCATAAGCAGAACAGACAGAAATTTACTGCAACCAACATGGACTAGTTATCAAAAAAACCCTCCTGATTAAGGCGTCTTACAAAAATATTCATAGCTCGTTACCTTGAGTCACATTACAGCCAAAAAGCTCAATGCATTTTATTGGACGCTTTGGTGGTACACCAACAAAAGCATGTAATTGAGAACAAAAGCGCCTCTTTGGAACTATGGCTGTATGTTCTACTGCATGAAAAGGTTAGAGTTCAAACTCCTGCATTGCTTTGCATTTATCTCCATCCAGCTTCCCATCAGCTTTCCCTGCTCAAGAATTTAAAAAGCTTCGCACATATCTACTTTAGGTAAGAGTCTTTGAATGTTTGGATATTCAGGAGACCATGCTATTTTGAAAAATATTAATCCTTCAATCTGGAGCTGGATAATAACTAGTTACATTTACTTGAGTAACATTTTGAAGAAAAAAAAAGAACTTCAAGGAGTAGTTTTACTGAACCGTACATTTTAATTTTTTACTTATGTAATATTATTGTACTTCAATCGAGTAAAATTTCTGGCGACTCTACTGACTGCAAGTAATTTCACTTATGAAGAAGCAAACATGTTTTAGCTGAAAATACAGCAAACAAACAGAGACACACATACAGTTGACTTTTTTTTTTTTCTACCCCTCCAGGGTTTTGTGGGCTCTAGTGTCCCTTATATGAAAGTAGGCTGACAGGAAAGGGGGAAGAAGAGGGAGGAAGACATGGGGCAAATATCGTCGGGTCCGGGAGTCGAACCTGCGACGAGGACTCAAGGCCTCCAAACGTGGGTCACGCTGTCCCCTACGCCACCATGGCATGCCGTACACTTCTCGTTTTTAAGGAAAGCTTCATTGTTCTTATGTTGTTTCTTAGCCTGCTTTGTCATTCGAAGATCAAGTGTATATAGTGCAGCGTATATATTGTTCCTCAAAGTACTTTACGCTGTTTTAACCTACTGCAAATACCTGATTTGTGTTAAAAAAAAAAAAGTTTATTTTGCCTTGATTTATTTTGTACTCATTATTTATATATATATATATTTTTTAATTAAATCCTTTAAATGCCAGATGTTGCACTGAATTTTATATTTTTATCTATTTAAGTCATTTTTAAATATCAAATTAATTGTCCTGGCAAAAGTTACTCAGTGCTTAAGAAGCTGCTTTTTTCTTGGAAACCATTTTTTTCACTTTTACTTGAGTAAATATGTGTTGAAGTTGTGCTACTTTTAATTGAGGGCGAGCTTTGGCTACTCTGCCCACCTCTGTTTAAATCCCACATTTCTACAACACACCATCATCCCCCAAAGTTAGCTTGTTGTTTTTTAAATCTACTGTTGCAGTATTTTCAGCATTTGGTGCATCTGCATCGTCTTAAACCCTCCCAATGTCGCTTCCCGTTTAATGGTAACTGTGTGTTCGAGCCTGTGGAGAGATTTTTTATGTCCTGCCACCCAGAGGCCTGGAAATCAAGCATCCGGCGCTGGTTTTCAGCATTTCCTTTTGCGTAGCAATTTTGATTATTTCTTTATTTCATTCTTTTAACCTCTTGAACTATTTACCCGTGGAGTCTTTAAGAAAGCTCCATATATGTTGACCAAAGCTGCTTCAAAAATGACGTCCTTATGAAGTTGCAGCCCTTCGCCCTCAGCAATACACACAGGCTGCATAAAGGCGACTCATTACTGCATCGGTGTGTGCTTATACACAGCAACCCTGTGTTGAGAAGGCAATAAAAAGACAACAGCTGTGCTGGTTGGAATTGCTTGGGACCCCACTCCTCTCTGTTCACACACTGATGCCAGTTCGGCTCTGTGTATGCTTGTGTTGCTGGCTCAGAGGCACATCAAACAGAGATCAACTTTAATCTGTAATTTTGCCTCTGGACTCTCAGATGCTCTGTTTTTTTTTTTTTTTTGCTTCTGACTCGTATTCAATTAACCTTCCCAGTTGTGAACTATTTATGTTAATTTGCTGTATTCTCCTACAGTTTTGCTGATGTTTTTCAATGGGTTATAGTCCGGGTAAATACAAAAAGCAGTTTTCAAATGATGCTTTAATTTATTAAGAGAAAATAAGCAATCCATCCCAATTGGGCCCTATGCAAAAAGCAATTACCAGAAAATTCGCACCAGGCATTTGTGATTGCTCTCTGTTGGTCTTTTCCAGGACTGTGGAGGAATTTTGGCCTGCTCTTCCTTTCATCATTGCTGGAATTGAGTCCCATTTGAGGAATTTCTAGCACAAATACCCAGTTTAAGGACATGTCACAGCATCACAACTGGATTTAAGTCCAGACGTGTATATAGCACTTTAAAATAGATTTTTTCAGCAGTGGAGTTACTGCAGTACCTATGTTCATTGTCGTGCTATATAATCCATGTGCATTTGAGCTTAAGATCATAAGCTATTGAAGGATTTTCTCTTTTAGGATTTTCTCGTGTAGAACAAAATTTGTATTTTTCTCACCTCAGGTTTTAGCTTCAGGCTTCATGTAACTTGGTGTGTATTTTCCAAAAAAAATTTCACTATTGTCTTATTGATCCATTGAATATTTCCTGAAAAGTCTTGGGGATCACCTTAATGTTTTATTTTTTCTCTCAAATGTGATATGGGCCTTTGTGTACTTTTTAAAGAGCACTAACCTTAACTAAATAAAGTGAGGCCATCTTGGTTTCAGATGTAGGACTGACTGTGACCATCCAGATGTGTCCTCAATGCACTTTTGGGGTAATTGTAATAGACAGTCATTCTTGGGAAGGTTCACCACTGTTCCATGTTTTCTCCAGTTGTGGATAACATTTAAGACTGACAAAAAATAAATAAATAACTGAAGAAATTTTTCAGGAAGCAAATACTATTTCACAGCACTATGCTTCCCATGTAGACGTGATGTCTTTCTATATTTAACAGAGCAACTTAATTTTCATTCACTGCACAAACACTGTTGGTTTTAACTATAAAAAATCAGGAATTTTCATTGTGTTTACTTCCCACACAAGATGCGGTGGGTCAGAGGACACATTATAAATTGAATCAGTCTTGAACATAAAACTGCCAGATGCTTTCCCCCTTTGTGCAGTGACTTGTGCCTAAACGGCTCCTATAAATTCTCAGCGTTTTTGTCTTTGAGTAAATAGTCGTCCCCTGTGATCTCAGAGTGAACTTAACTTCAAATGCATGCAGGTCCGGCTGTTGATCTCTAGCTCGGCATTTCTGTTGCGACTGGTGCATGAACTGTGAGGTACGCGCCGTCTGTCAGCCATGTGTTTCTCTTTGCCTTGATGCCAAGACTTTGCATAAGACTTGTTTCATATGGTAGGGTTTGGAACAGATAGCACTGTTTTTGGTGGCTAAGAGGCGCACTCTTTCAACTCTCAAACTGTTGTTGCACAGCCATCTCCTATGCTAAAGGCCAATGGATCCTTTAATGTCTTGATGCAGTAAGTAGCTAAGCATCTAGTTTTAGATTTTCTTTTAAGAAAGGCATCAGGCATTTGTGATCACTGTCAATCAGTCTTTAACATAACTAGGGAGGAAATGCGGCCTGCCCTTCCTTGCAGAATTGCTGGAATTCAGACCCATTGGAGCATTTTAGAGCACAAACACCCAGTTTAAGGCTGTCACAACATCACTTACCTCATAACATTAGTCTTAGCTATCATGAGTCGAGTCAAGCCAAACTCCTGGGCATACTCTCTTGAGAGTTTTATTGAATTTACATCTACTTCATTCCTGAACTTGTCTCTTGCTCTCGGTGCTTCTCAGGTTTAATTTTGGTGGTTTCTGCACCTCACTGGGTCCAGTCCTCCAAGCCTTACCTCTCTCTGGATTTCCTCTGGATTCTTTGTGTTCCTCGATTGTTCTCCTCACATTCGCTTCCTTCAGCTATCTTCCACCTGCCTGCTCTCTGACATACACTGTTCAGGAAAGAAAAGAATCACACACCTATCAACCCACTTCAGCCACTTTCCTTCGCTGCACCAAAGTCTCACTGTTGAAGTGTAAGACCATACCACTCATGCAAAGTTCTGCATCCCCTTCATAACATTACCATTTCTAATTGCTTCTGTCTTCCCCTCCAGACAATGCTGAAAGCATTAGAATCCCAGTCTCGTTGTCATTTGGACATTTTTGTTTTGCTCTGTAAATAAACCCTTTTACCTTTTAAGAAATGCTTCCAACTTTTATTCCGCATGCGGGTCAAAAAAAATTCCTGAAATCATGACTCCATCAGGATTTTCTGCTACAGAACAAAATTCATGTTTCCATCAGTTGCTGCAATTTGTCCAGATCCTTAAGCAGCAAAGTCGCCCTGAGTCATCACAAAACAACTCTACCGTATGGCTTTGATGTCTGCGATGTCTTACTGCAGTAAGTAGCGAAACATCTGTTTAAAAATAAAAAAAGTTTTATTACATTCTTGGTATGTTATTATTTACAGGCTTTATTACATGTAAAATGGCTGACATTATGTTACCTGCTGTTATTGGTTGCTACAAGGGGTTTGTGATAAATTGCACAAGATTTCAAATAGTTGTAACGAATATTTCAGGGACGGTGTTCAAATCCAGATAAGCCTTATGTTCCATGACTTATGCAGTCTCAAACTTATTCAACCTTCTGAATAGATTTCTTAAGAGCAGACATTTGCAAATTAGGTGTGGTCTTACGCAAACCTGATGTAACCGATCCAGGGCTTCAGTAACTGCACCAGGTGTCCTTGAGGGTAGAGCACCTTGAATATCTGGACTGTTGACAGTAACGCTATTCTGCAGGTTAGAAATGCCACTAATGTGACTCCTCAGAAGCGCTGCCAGAAGCTTGTGTCTTGCGATGAACCACGTTTCGTAGCAGGCAGCTCATCTGCTTTGACAAACAATGCTAAGGTCAATTATGAGTTATACTTTGAATTTCTATAGGTTTTGCGGCCCTAAAATACGCGTGCTGCTTAAGGATGAGGATATTTCTTCTTCCTCCGGTGTTTGCATCGCTTCTCGAGGAGCACCAGCGTCCTGTCACGACATCGGACTGACCACAGTCGATAGCATGTGTAGACAGGCGGAGAAACAAGGTCAGACATGGGTGTGACTATCCTGCTGACTGCAACAGACAGTTACGAGCAACTTCAGGAGAGTGTGTATGCACACAAACACACACGCGCAGAAATAAACTGACTCATGATTTTATCTAACCATTGGATTTAATTACATTACTTATTCATTAAGCTGGGTGATTTTTTTTTTTTCCAGCTCTGTGGTTTTTTGTTACTTGAGGAGCGCCGTGGCTTGTGAAGGGAACACCTGTAGTACAGCTCCGCGAGGCAAGCCTCGGGTACTGAACTGAGCCTGCAAGAGCTCAAACAATGTCTCACACACACACACACACACGCACACACACACAGAAGCACACACGGAGTCAAATATTCTCCGTAAGTCTCCTTCAAGGATGCCTGGGGAAGACTTGGAGGACAAAATCACACACTCCCTCTCCCAGCGTCTCAGACGTGCTGCACTTCTATTGTAGACAGAAAGCCTCCTCCAAAGAGACTATAGTCACACACACTTACTCACACTTAAATACACAAACAACAAAAAAAAGGCCCTGCCACCTTTCCATCTGTGTGAGGAAAGTGAGGCGTTTTTGCCTGTGTTTCTCTCGTTTCCGCTCACTCCTGCTCTCAAACATTGCAGGGTTTATTCAGTGTGTGTAAAGTAAAGGGGGCTCACTGGGATTCTTTGACAACCTCATTCACTTCCTTCTTACCCCCAACCCCACCCCCGTCCGTGGCAATGGCTAACAATGGGGCGGGAGGGTGGAAATTGGACCAAAAAAAAAAAAGAAAAGGAAAAAAAAAACAGTGACTGTGTCTTCATTTGCCTCCACTTTTCACACATCGTTTCTCTTTTTGTCGCTGGCTGCCAGTTCACCACAGCGCTACAAGCACTTCGGCCAGTTTCCGCTGGCAAGACTTTTTCTCCTCCCTACTCTGTCGCCCCCTCTCCCCCGCCCGCCACATTTTCCACAATGTTAAGCCCATTTTTAGCTTGACATAATCTGAAATGGTACTTAAGTGAATTTATGTCTACCTCAGTGCATTAACTTCTGCTATTTCTTCCTTTATGTTGCTGGGGATTTTTTGTGTGTGTGTGTATAGCGAGTGTAGCGTCACAGGGAGCAAAGAGGGAGGGAGAGATTTGAAACTCAGACCACGAAGTAGACAGCCTATCAGTATTCAGTAGAGAAAGTGAGTGATGGAGGGAGAGAGAGACGGAGACAGGAGAGAGAAAGGAGGAGGGGGTGATGTATCAATATTCTGAGTAGTGTTTGAGGGCAAGGGGAACGAATAGAGGAGAGGGGGGATGGAGGGAGGGAGAGAGTACTTGAGTGAGTCTCTGAGTGTGATTATTTGTTCACGTATAAGCCAGCATGTGTGTGCATCCTTGATCTCGTCCATGCGTTACATTTCATACTTTTGGGTGTGGAAAATACCAAAGCGCATTTATTTAAGTTCATGCACAACCAGAGCGCCTTTAAAACCAATTTAAAGTGGGAAGGCTGCAGCTCCTGAAGGGTCTCCAGCAGAAGTCATTTCATCTTAAAAAGCTGCGCCATAAATTGAATCACCTCGTTAAGAGGAGTAAAACCATTTTGTTGTTTCCAGAAGCCAGAGATACCTAAAAGGAAAACTCAGTATTGCTCACGTTTCACCATACACTAATGGTGTGTTCAGTGTTTTTTCTTTTTAATCAATTTTTTTTTCCCATTATAAATCTGTTTGATTGCAGATTCTTTTTCTAAACCTTCTAATTCAGCATTATACCAGTAAAAAGCGACTGCTGGATTATGTGCCTGAATGGCAGGTGCAGGCCCTCTCAATGAGAGCCTCTCAATTGCAATCCCTCTGGTGGCTGGTGGACAAAATGCACACTTCAGTCACTCCTTTACTCGTGTCAAAGGGAAGGAAAATGTCATCTTGTCCACGATGTAGCAGATATCTGCTACTTTAAATTACTGTTCAAAACTCGATCAGCCTCATAACTTGTCAAAACCATTACTCCATCTATAACCTAAATGACCTTATCTGTCCATTGACGTAACAGCTACATTCACAAACAGGGAGAAATGACTTTTACTGTCTATTAAAACAGATGAATTAAAAGACAAAAAACATGAGACAAAAGTAAAGTGTTTTTTTCCCAAACAAATCTGATTCTCAGCTGCATGCAACCTGTATTGGAAAGCAATCAAAAAAGGAATACCTTTTTGTTTTAAAAAAATTAAGAACTAAAAGACAATCATTTCTTTATGTCTCACAAGTATTCAAACTAATTAATCTAATTCAGACTTTTATGACCTCTTTAAATCATAGAAAAGGGATTAAACCCCCAACTGAGGAGGTAATTTTGCTGTCAGAAACACACAAATCATCAACCAAATAAGGACCAAATTTGCTGATAAGTTTTTATATCTTACCTAATTGAAATGTATGTCTTAATAAAAAAAAAATATATACAGTATATACCGTATATATGTGTGTGTGTGTGTAATGTGCTTCAGTTTAATCAATGGATATCAGAACATCTTCATAGTAGATTAGCAGGGCAATGCTGTTCTTGCTTCAAATTTCACAAAAAAGGATTCTCTTTGACCATGAAAATGTTATTGAATGCCCTTGGTTGCGTCCTATTAGTACATGAGATAACATCAAAATGTGAAACTGCACATCTGCTGAGCTTATCATGCAAACTACTCCAATGCTCCTGAGAACTGTTTTAAACAGCATAGTGGGAAGCATTGTTGTGATGACGTTCTGAAGACGGCGTGTCGGAAACTGTAGGAGTAATTTAACACCAGTACCAAGGCCTTAAATCACAAAATCTAATTTATTTTAAGTCATGTTTAATGTTCAGCATTTTTATAGCAACTGAAGGTAACATAGATACTTGATTGTGCTATAAAGTTGCATTATGTGAAAATGCATAAACAATTTGTTTGCTTCATTGCTTTCTGTACATTTATTCACTAGAAACTTTTCTAGCTGTGTACCATAAGACTGAGATTCGTTTTGGCTAAAGAGATCCCAAATGCTATTTGAATGTAATGAATAATTCAGCTATTTAAAGGACTGATCTTAAGTTGGTTTTTTCCCCCCTACTTGTTAAAGTTGATTACTTTTTGAACGTTTCTGTTAAACTCGCATTCCACCTGGCAATGGTGTGCTCTGCAGGCTGTGCAGGTTCCCTCAGACATGACATTTTATAATTTCTCGTTTCTGGTAACCTAAGTTAGTTCAGCTCTGAACAGTGTTCTTGTCTGACCACATGAATATCCATTTTGGCCACAGTCCCCTGTCTGGGCATGATTGGCTGGTCGCAGACTTTGCGGACACAGATTGCTCAGAGCTATGGGCATTAATGTGATTGGCAGTGGAGGAGCACGGTGAATTACAAACAGCAGAACCAATCAACAGCAGTTAAAAAGTTGGCCACATAATGAAACAGTTTGACAGGGATGCTACCTATCTGTCCCTGAAGATGGTACGTAACAAAATTACTTATACTTTCAATAAATGGGTTTAATACTAAAATAAAATATACAGAGCCCTGCAAAATTCCCATTGAACATTTTCACAGTGATTAGCTGTAAACTCTGAAGTATTTTGTTGGCACTTTATGTGATAGAACAACACAAAGTAGAACATAATTAAGTGTAAGAAAAAATATACATGATTCATTTAACTTCAGTCAGATTGGATGGAAAGTGTACATGTAGTTTCAAGTCTTGCTTCACATTCGACTGCGCCCCTGTAACACATGAAGATATCTTTATATCTTCATGTGTCGCTAATCTCTGTCCCAGTCCTAAGGCTTTTGCAGCCCTGACCAATTTTCTTTTGAGATTTATTTCTATTCATCTTCCCCTCAAGGCATTCCCACATCATGATGCTACCACCACCATGTTTCACAGTGGGGATGTTGTGTTTAGGGTACAGTGCAGTGTCAGTTTTGTTTCATACGTAGCAATTTCCTCTAAAATGTTTAATTTTTGTCTCATAAGCCTGGCATACTTTTTCAGATTTGTATTTGAACCGTTCCCTACCTAAAAAATGCAAATCATTTAGTTTTGGCTGTAGTTTTGTGATAAGATGTGGAAAAATGTGAAGAACCTATGAACATTTTTAAAGTCAGTGTATTTGGATATAATTTACACTGTTATTGGTACTTGTTACTTTGATTGATTTTTTTTTTTTCGTTCACGTAAATTTTGAACTGAAACAGGGATCAAAAATCAGAAAATAAATGAATCATCCTCATGTCTTGAATTTTAAAGTGGTCAAAACCGATAGCAGACCCTAAGAAAAAGTTTTAGATGAGAAGATTTTGACACTGGAAAATGTTGAAATAAAATAAAGTCATTTTAATTCAGAATCTTTTTGATGTTTGATTGAAATGTTGGATACAGATAAGTTTCCAAAGAGAGGGAATCTTAAATTTTCAGAGCAAAATGTCCTCGTAATTCATTTTGATGCTCTAGCAAGTGTCCAGTCAGTGTGGAAGCCCCCCTACAGTGACAAAAACAAGTGTTTACAGAACGCCAGTCACATTGTGCAATCTGTTTGAATGTGATGGAATCTCCCACTTGTTTCAGGCATCCTCTCTCCTTCCTTGTGTGTGTCTCTCTCTCTCTCTTTTTTTGCTGCTAATCAGCATTTGAAAGGCAGCTTTGACAGTGAGAAAGAAACTGAGAAAGGGGAAAAGGAGAGGGGGAGAGCTCGTGGAGGTGGGGGTAAACGAAAGCATGAGACACAGAGAGTTAGGGAGGGAGAGTCAGAGGGAAGCCGAGGCGAGGGGCTGTACAAGCATGCCTTTTATATTTACTAGTGACTGAGAGGGAGGGAGGCAGGGAGCAGCTGAAGGCAGAGACAACTGGTGTGCACGGCTTTCCCAAGAGGAAATGAAAAGAAAGAAGCTCAGCGAGGAGAGTGAATGAGTGAGCGGCGGAGAGGAAGGGTGGGAGGGAGCGCGCCGGCTGGAAGAAGGCAGGGTGGGAGGGAGTTAGACAGAGAGAAAGAGATTCTCACACTGGCTGTGTCCTAATCCGAGTCCATCTCCAAGACGCAGCGGAGCAGAGTGTTAGTGAAGTGATTCCGAGAGCCGGGGAGAGCCGCATCAGCTCGTCACACACACACACACACACACACACACGCCTCCACACAGTCTCCTTCCTCCGCTGTCACAGGCACACACTCTTGCAACGGGATGCGTCCGGCTGCGCGGCCACGGCTTTTGTGAAAGTGAGGGGATTGACGGTGCCCACCCCTTCCTGACTGTCCCAGCCGGCCCCCCTTTGGCTCACACACACCGCGTCTGTTTGCTGTGTCTAAGCTCGGGGCGCTGCTGCTTCTGCTGCTGGAGGAGGAGGAGGAGGTGGTGGTGGTGTCGGAGGTGGGGTGGGCACTGCCAGGGCAGAGAAGGGGGCACCTTAGAGGAAAGGGGGAGGGGGAGGGGGAGGAGAAAGAGGAAGACAACAAAGTGGATCAGATCAACCGCACGCGGACTGGAAATGCCCGTCAGGTGAGTAGATAATGGATCTAACAACTTACAGTCCACACACACACGCATGCAGGCGTGCGGCTGTGCGCACACCGTTGCCGGATGCGCACAGTTGGACACATACTTGCAAAGTTATTCTCATCCTTAAACTTTCAGTTTCAGTCAGAAATGTGTTTTGATCTACTGATTTGTTGTTTTATCCAACTAGATAAAGGTTTGTGAAAACTTTCAGGCATCAACAAAGTTCTTTTTTCTTCTCAAATGAGAAAAACTTGTGAGCACAAAACTTTTTGATGGATTTTGTGAATAAATTGTAGAAATTTTAACAACTATGACCTTAATGTTAAAAAGTTTGACATTCTTTCCATATAACTGAGTGAGAGGATGGGACTTATTATGTACAATTTAACCAAACTGTCGTCCCTTGGAGGCACAACATCCATTTTTCTTTCTTTACTCTCTATTTTTATTTCTATTTTTTTTACATAAACTTCTTTGTGTGTTTCATCAGTTTAAACTAGCAAACCAAATTCAATGCTGTTCAGATAAGCCAAATAATCGCGTACTTTTATATTCGCCGTGCTTGTTTGAATGCGTCTGCTATTTGGAGATAGGAAGGCTCAGAGTGAACGGCATGTGTGCCCGTCTCCACCTGCAGAGGCTGAATTGGTCACAGCTTACTGGCTCGGTAGCATTCGCTGCCTTCGGGGTGTTTTGCAGCAGGTGGTCCAAATTGGCAGAATGACTGTGACAAACAGGCAGCATTTCACTGCTGCTGTAAAGTAAATAACAGCATCAAACCATCACATAGGAAACCCATGTTTTCATTTTTTTCCCCCGCCCCTCTCTATGTCTTTTTAAATATTATTTCTCTTTGATAAGTGAAGCAAAAGTCAAACTCGATTACATTTAGGTAACGTTTTCAATCCGATTCTGTTTAAGCCTATGCGTCGATCTAAATGTAAATATGTGCACGCCCATCCGAAAATTTATGTGGTGGGTTTTGTGTAAATTGTGCTCTGTTTCAAGCACCGCCGACAAGTTCATTTGCATCCACACCTGCTGAGGATGCAGGTGCTTTGCAGATATATTCCCCCACAACATAAACTCGCTCAGATGTATGTGGATGAGGTGTCAAAAATGTTTGGAGACAAAAAGGAATTTCAGAACAAGTATCCTTTTTTTTTTTTTTTTCAGTACCTAACCCCGTTGAAGAAATATGTACTTTAAGATTCATTACACTGTGAATGTTTCCACTTTAAGGATTGTAATTGCTTGAGCACAGATTGGCTCCAAAAGGAGCCAGAGTCCAAAGCGAATCATTGCATGGTACGGTTTATACCCCAGCCTCCTGAGCCGCTGAGCCTCTCCATCCGTTTCAGAAACTGCATGTGCAGGATGTTTTGCTTGCGACCTCTCTTAGGCCCTTTTTATGAGAGCCAGACACAAGTTTATTTCCTTAGTTTTTTTTTTTGTATTTAAGGAGGTGCAGGTTTGTGCCAAAGGCAGAAGAAGTGAACTCGGGTTAAGCTCGCGAAAGATAAAATATATCCTGACTACGCATGGAGTATGAGAATCACATGGGATGATGCCCTTGAATAAAAATACCAAGGCCTGACGGTACAAAATTGGAAAAACCAGGATGTTTGACATGATGCTGCTTTATTTTTGATCATTGGTATAATAATGCTATCCAGGACATTATCCAGAGTGATGGATTGTACTCCTTCAGTTTCAATATCATGACTGTTATTTTTGTAAGCAAGAAAAATGTGTAAAAGTAATCTTTTAGCCAGCTGATCAGCAGTGTGCAGCATCAGGTGAAGGAGGGACAGGACTGTTCTGCACCCACTTTTTCTGGCATTCCATTGAAAGGACTTTAACAAGAAGAAGTGAAGGGGTATGATGGAAGATTGTAGCTGTTTTAGAAAAGTAACTTTTTTTGTTTGTGGTAATTGGTCTTCAACGGTTACCTGCTGCGGCTGTTAGGAGACGAAATGGGATTTAATGCCATTTGTAAGCTTGTTTCTTTCTTTTCTGGCCTAATTTTTCAAATGCTCGCTTTTCGTGACTTATAATCGCCGTCTTCAGCTCGGCAGGTAAACACCCTGTCTCCTGCTCTCCGTCTGTTTCTTTTATCTCTTGATATTTTCTCCTCTCTCTGCTGCTCTCTTAGAAACACACACTCTGAGGTGGTCAGTGTGTTGACAGACAGTCGCTCGCACACTTCTTTGCTCGCACACTTCTTTTCTTCTTGCCGTGCAAGAGATTGTGTGTGTGCGTGTTGGGGTGTGTGTGTGTGTGTGAAGAGCGCTGACAGACAGTGTGTGGGTCTGTGACAGAGGGTGTCAGCGCGGTGTCAGGGAGATGTGTTTAGTGTCACACTCTGCTGACCTGATCTCCGGTTGGACTGTCCACTCCGGCCCCGCTGTGGCTCCTTACATAACCCCCGCTGTCATTCACACAGACGCCTGAAGGGATCTGTGCACGCTCAAACACACGCATGCATTTGGAGATTACAGGAAATGTAAAGGCATGCAGATTCCCCCTTTAAAGTCCAATATCAGTTTTGCGGCTTGTTTGAGTTTTTGACATTTTCATGATTCCGCAGCTTAAAACAGAAATTAAAATATTCAAACAAAGCAACAAGTTTCAAACACTTTTCTTTCAAAGACAGTTTTGCTTTCCAGAAGTGAACACCCACACAACTTGTGCAGCTATCATCAGGCTTTCTGACATGTTTATCACACTCATCAGCATGTTCGCTTAAGCATGTGTGCTTCTTCACAGTGTGTACTTTTACTCCTGAGTTAGTGGCCTTGTGTGGCGTTCTTTGGCCTGTGGTTATTTAGAGGTCAGCGCTGTTATAGTGAAGTCTTGCAAGAGTGGATTTACAATCTACTGCCCTGGATAGAGGGTTGAATCCATTCGGCTGACTCCTCCACAGTCAGAAAGGAGACTTTTCTGTTAACTTTCTTATTTTTTCCATGTTTGTTTGCTTTTATAGAAGCTCTAAAATGTTCTTGACCTCTCTTTATTGTCACTTGTCATGACAAGCTCCACACACTGGGACGTCCATGGATATTTTCTTTTATGGCTGAGTAAGTTCGGCCAGACCTCATAATTTTTGTTGCCCAGACAAAAAAGATTTTGAAAATTAGTTTGTTTTTTTTTATCAGTCATATCCAACAGAGCTCTTGGACGCTACTTGAACTCATGATGAAATATTTAACTGAGCAGCTCCTCATAAAGTTTCACCAGAGTGTGTGCACATCCTTAAAAAAATTCATCTATCTAAAATTAAGCCCCTAAAAAACTTTGCCTTTAATATGTTAATTACAGATCTTAAATTTTATCTTAGCAGAACAATTCAGTCTCATATTTTCTATATGTATTTTTTTTTCTCGCGGGGCTTTTCTGTCATGCAAATGTTTGAATTGCACACATACTGTACATCTTTATTGCTTTCTTTGACTTGAGGTTACTGGTAACTCATTGCTAACATACCTTTGCTAGCTAGTTAGATTTTTTGTGTCTGTAGTGGTTAAGTGCAAATTTATCTCCAGTTGGCTGGATGAAATTTGTACATTTCCTTGGAAATGCAGGTCTTAAATTTCATTCATAGTAGTTTTAAAAAGTCTTAAATTTGAGTTGGTAAAACCTGCAGAATCCCTGTTAACTGTATCAAAACCTTAATCATTAAATATTGACAAACAGCCTAATTCTTTTTTTTGTAAGTTGAATGTTTAGAAGTTTTTGCAGCCAGCTGACTGGCAGTGTATGGCAATAGGTGGGGGGAAAGGCAGCACTCCATCCCTTTATGCCACCAAAGAAAACTTTTGTCACTGTTAGTTTCTCTTTTACCCACTGAAAGGACAGTAAGCAAACAGTATGACTCATGAAATATAGTCATACAATTATTAATAACTGTACAACTCTTATTTCCATAAAACATCCATCGTGAGACAAAGTTCGCCCTCTTTTAGTCCACCTCTTTTTAAGTTTTGAAACACGTGAGGCATTTTTTGAGATTAAGACAAAAAAGCTATTCTGCACACTTATTGTTTCGGCCTCGTAGTTTATGTGTGCAGGTACAGCTGGGGATATCTTATGTGTGTCCTGGGCTGTAGAGGACGATAATTATGACATTCGGTGTTGCCGCACGCCTGTGAGGAGCGAACATCAAAGACGCACACCAAAGCTCTCCGTAATAAAAGAAGAGGCGGGAATAGATATTGATTACAGAAGGTGAACATTAACAAATCTCTTTCTCTCTACTTATTTGCCAGCGTCCTCATCTGTTCATCATTTCCTTTCCTGTGTTTCTTTTTTCTCCTTACGCTTCCCCCATCCCCTGTGTGCTCTCCGTCCACCCCTCTATCCCTCTTTAATCATTTATTTATTTGCTGATCTCTTTATTTTGCGCTCCTTCAGTTTTAGGGATGCTGCTCCTTGTGCTGGCTGTTATCATCATTCCTTCACACCCAGCCCAGAGCAGCTCCTCCTTTGCTCATCACTGCAGAGATACCTGGGGGCGGGCGGGGTCACGCTGGTCAAATCTAACGGCGTATTGATTCCATTAGATAATTAATGACCCAAGCAAGGGCCGCGGAGGAGCAAAAAAGAAGGGGGAGGGGAAGAGGGCGAAGGATGGTGGGGCGGGGATGCGGATTGTAGATGATGGGAGTGTGAGACGTTCTTCTGGGGAGGGGGTGGCGGACGCCGGGGCCCCTGAGAGTTGAAGAGAACCTTGGGTTGGGAATCAACCAGTACTGTCAAGGTCAAGAGCAACCGAAGCTTCACTACGGAAGCGGAATGCCGAGCGAGTCGGAATAGCGGGAGGGAAGGTGGAAGGGGGGTAGATCTTCATGTCCAGCAGCTGTTGATTGATCAGCGGCTGAAAAATTGTACATTAAAAAGTGTTTTGACTTCCAAATCCTCAGGTCCAACCGCGGCCGTAATGCATGATAAGTAGTTTTCAAGCCCTCCAACCAGAATACCAAACTTCATCTCCCCGGACGCTCCAGACACTCATTTACAAGCACTCAACAACATGAAAGGCAAAGATAGAAAACTAAGTACATCAAATATTCTGCTCATGTTACAGCCAACCATGTTTTCAACATCTTCCATGATATTGAGCGCTCTGTATTTGATAAGAAATTATTCAAGGGAATATCTCACACTGCTGTTGCATGTGTGTGCCATTTTCACCTTTTACGTTTGATGTAATTAAAGAGGAATGGGCTACAGAGAACTAGGGGAGAGCTGTCTGCAGATACTTAGCAATGAAATGTTTCTATAATGATGAGAATTTGAACAATGCTTTTTTGTTTATTTATGCTGGTACAGAAACAAAGAAAAAGTACCACTATATCAACCACAATTACCCACTGTTTTGAAAAGAAAATTGAAGTTCATATCACCCATACCTATACAGCATGCGATAAATGGATAAAAAAAAGTTGAATAGAATATTTTTGATGAATAATTCTGCAGAATTTTGACAAAAAATTAAAAGCAGAAACCTTCAGAAACGAAATCCTTGTTATTTTCTGCAAACTATTGGCTTGCTCAGACTTGTTTCTGCTCTTCACCTTCGCATGACTGCAGTGTGCATGTAATCTCTAGTGGGCAATGAGAGCTCCTGTGCCTCTGCATTCGCAGTCTTGGCCAGACTCGGTATTGGGCCCCAGGGGTTGTGGAGATGAGGCATAAAACAACCATGCCCCTACCTAGGGGAGCTGGTGGCAAGGCGGCGGGGCTGTTGTCTGTCGGCGTGCTGTTTGACTTAAATGTGTTCATTTGCCTTAACTCCTGACTCCCTACGGGGAGGGGCAGCTTGGGGAAGAGGAGGGGCGCGCTAACGAACCTCTGACAGCTGGAGGCCCTAATTAAACGTCCCCGCTGAAAATAAACAGAGCCGGAGCCAAGCGGGCAGCAAAGAGCTGCTTGCGAACGAACGTTCGCTCGCGGTGCCCTCCTCTCTGTTGCTGTTGACACATTGCCAAGAGAGCATGACTTTATAGGGTGGGGGTCTCAAAGGCACCCTCACATATATACACATACGCAACACTAACGAGTATATAGTACAGCAGCAACACATTTCGAGCACCTGCGGTCACACTTGATGGTAGTTGATCTCCACAGCTGTGAACACAGTATATTTTTTTTTACTCCTGGTGCTTACAGGAATCGCACCTTGCTTGTCCTATATGTTTCCCGCTGCGCAGCGGCAGCATAAAGCCTGGCTCGATTGGGGGGGTTTCACACTCCGTCTAGCTGAATGACATGTCTGACATTCAGCCTGTTGTGCTGCAACGGCTAGCCCGAGCATTAGCAGTCAATGTGGCGGGGTCCATTTGAGCGAGTGCATTAATGGGCCGCCCAACCTGCGACAAGGTTATGAGGCTGATTGAATAATTACTGTGGAGGCTCCTGTCCATTACGGCCCTGTGTCCGCTCAGATAGAGGCAGACTCAGTGAGAGATGCAGAGATAGTTTGAGACAGAAAGATGGGGAGGGCAGATTAGATAAGCACAGATAGGGTCAATTAAGAGATAAACACACAGGTATGGGCTGGAGGCTGGCTGCGTATGTGTGTGTGAGCGTGAGGCTGTGAAAACGGTTTCCTGTCTGTGTCTCCTTTTGATCCCTCCGTCCAGCCCCACACAGCCTAATTTGGCATGAAGAGCATTTATCCAGGTGAGGCAGAAAAGGTGGCAAAGGTGAAGTTGTTAGACAGAGGTGCACTGCCCTCCGCTTGACCCTGTCTACTCTCCCAGATTCCCAAGGAAGAGATCTGTCGGCTTTCCACTTATGGGATTAAAATATATAGGTCCGCTGTAGGTGAATGAATATGATGGCAGTGGGAATACTTTAAAAGGGGCTTAACATCAGGCTGGAAAATTAACCACGTTTGTCAAACAGTTGTACCAACATGACATAGGCCATTGTGAAATTGTTTCTGTACAATAGCATTGGTTTATAGTACTTTTTATGCCTTAGAACAAACCAAAAATGTAGGATCAAACACCAAATAAATTGAGTAGTTAATTTCCAGTGTTTATTGTGCAGAACATTTAATTTTATTTTCTAAAGCTTTGCAAATATGCCAAAATGTTATTAATTGAGGTATCTGCCTGTATAGCCGAGTTGCTAAAACAGCGTTGTTCTAATAGCAGTGATTGGTTTCACTGCGTTAGTTTCCAGACCATGCCTATCTCTGTTTTATCATTGTCACATTTTTGTCCAGACAGCAAAATTTTGTTTTTCTTGTAAGCAAGGGAATATTGAAGCACTGGCAGGACCCAGCAGCAGATGAGGGAGAGCGCTTCCTCACTGTGAACTACACAAAGTTGTAGAAAACTTCATCTGGTCGGTCTGGCTCTCTTTTTTTCAACTCATTGAAAGGCATTTAAGTCGACTTTTTAAAACCTTAATATACCTCGGTTCTGAACCTGACACGATTAAATTTTATATATTTTTTACAAGATACTAAATGTAATTTCAAAGAGAAACAGCACAAACACCAATCATTTATTATTCAACTTTAAAAATATCTAAAGAATATTGTGATTACTTTGCAGAGCTTTTCATAATTTTCAAAACTTGGATTAATTGCTAAAATTTAAATTACAACCTGGTACGAGCCGTTATGAGACTTTCTCTGGATGCTAATGGTGAAATTAACAGCTTAATATTATTTACAAAAAAAGCAAAAATGTAGAATACTGATCAGCTTAATTTACTCGTCATTTCCATACCTTTTTTGTGATTCTGCTCTTCACAGAGTAACGTAGCTATAATTAGCTGGTTAATTGGTTGAGCTATCTGCTGTGGTAGTCAGCCTGCAGTCACTCCACCAGTCAGTTGGAGTGATTGGTGGTGGAGCCAGAAACATTTGCAAACAACTAATTCTTTTTTTCTTGCGAGGAGCTTAAAGTGTAAGATTGTTGTTCCTGCCAGCTGAGTGCCAGTGCGCAGCAACAAGTGGTGGAGGGGCGTGCCACCCAAATGAACTCCAGAATTTTCTCCGTTATCTCACATGTTGCCATTTCTTTTTTTCTTATATGTAGTCGTGTGCCACAGAGATCCAGGTTTATTATGCAACTTTTTCAGCCAGATTGTAAATGAACAGCAAGTCTCTTCATTGTAAAATAACCAAACTAAAGTCAGGAAAAACTGACTACCTCGCTCAGGTAGTCAACTTCTCTCTGTATTTTGTGGATTAAGCTCTGTTACTGTATGTCGTTCATATGCTGAAGTTTTTAAATATTTATGTGAACGCATACAACATCTGTGCCCACAAAGGCCAGCTTTTACATGGCTGACCTCGGATCATGTTAGAAATAGACATCCTACTTTTCTGCTCTTCGCTTTAGCTGCTTAAAGACAGAATAAAACAATGAAAGATGACCCGATCTCTGTCTTTCTTTGTGAAACTGATTATTGACTTGTCTGCCTTTGAAATCTGTCCAAGAAGATTTCTCGCTTGCATTTAATGTTGGCTGTTTAAGGTCAGATTTGTGAAATGATATCTGCCAAACCTGCCCGGCTTCTGCTGACCCCTCTTAGCCGAGGTCAGCATAGCCATGCTCGAACTCGAGACATAATCCATTTTCCTTTGCCCTGGCAAAGCTCTACTGACGTGATTGTGCTGATCCATCCAGCCTGAAGGAAGAGGGAGATAGATATGGAGAGGCAGAGAGAGAGAAAGGGGGCATGTGAGGCCCAAGGGCATGACACTGAGGTGCTGGGGGCCACAGCAGCCCTTTAAATGTCAACACAGCACAGAGGGGAGGCAAACTGTTGAGGAGCAGAGCGGTGTTTGAAGACCACAGAGAAAACTGGCAGATTCTATGACAGGAGTTTTGAACGTTGGCACAATACAGCAAATAGAGGAAGTGGACAATGTGTTTTGTCCGTAGAGATATTTGGTTGAAACCACAGTCACTAGTTTGCAAACTTTTTTTCTGTGAATGGGGCATTTAGTGAGGTCATTCTATGCATATTTGTGAACGCTTTTGTCACTTTGGAAATGTATACGTATTCTATTTTACTTTAGAGTTGGTAAATCAACACAAAGTAGTGCGTAAATGTGAAGTGGGAGGAAAATCATGCTTTGTTGGCTGGGTTTTTTTTTTACAATTAAAACTCTGGAAAAGGGTTGAAGACAAAATCTATTGTTGAAAGAAAGACAATAAGTCCAATTTTCACTTTGTCATAAGCCAGGAAAAACGGCAAACACATGGAAGAAGGTGCTCTGGTCAGATAAGAGTGTTTTGGCCTACATGCAAAGTGCTATGTGTAGCAGAAAACCAACACTACACTTTACCCTGAACGCACCATAATTATGGGAAACATGGTGGTGGTAGCATCCTAGTGTAGAGATAAGGTTTCTTAACTACAGACAGGAACGTCGTTTATAGTTGATGCAATGTGCAACCATTACACTTCTTTCTCTCTCTTTTTGTCTCTCGTTCTCTCTTTCTTCTCCAAGATTAGCCCCATCTATCATTTCCATCATATGACCATGCCCTTTATCTGATGTTTATGAAATTCAAAACATTCTGCATGAAGATCCAAACACAGACCAAATAAAGTATGGATGAGTTTTCCAATTGCATTTGATGAAAATGTGGAAAATAAATGTTTATTTTATTATTCCACTTCCAGAACAACAGCTAGAACTGATGAGAGTAAAACCCATCTCTAATCACAGATCAATTTATTGATGCATCACAACTGTAATACATTTTGTCGACCAGCTGCCCATAACCTTCAGATGTTTATTAGTTGATAAGTCACAAGCATGCATACATAAAGAATGTATCGCTTCACGTAGATGTAGCCACGGTGCTTTTTGAGAAAAACCGAAAATATGTGTATTTCAATAGAATATTTACAAAAGTAAAGACAAAGTTCTCTTTTTTGTTATGTCATTTGTTGCACAGGCCATCTGACATTGTTTCAACCTTTATGTTTGTTTAAATGTATAGATGTTCAGTCAAGTTCTTGAACATCTTAAAGAAAACTTATTATGTTTCTGTGAACAAATTAAGATAGGTCTATTCACTGTACAGGACATGTTCTTTACCATTGTTTGCTAACATTTCTCAGATCCTGTTTGGTGCTATGACTCTTTCTAGAAGCAGTAAAGACCCAAATGAAAGTACAAGAATATACAAAAATAAAAATTTTGCATAATAGGTCCCCTTTAAAATAATCACTGCAAACATGATGAATCTTGGGAGATCTTGCAATAACGTCCAGGAAAAATAACCAAAAGAAAAGAAAAAGGGAAAAACATCAGGCCTAGAAAAGACTGTCTCCAGCAGACGAACTGTATTTTAAAGAGATTTCCCTAAGGAATAGCAGGGAAAAAATATAGTGAAGACCTGAGACAGGACCTAAGACATGCACCTGGCCCTTCACTTCATCCATCTACTGTATGCCAAGTTTCCAGCAAAGAGTCCTTCGGGAATCACCTTGTAGGTGCAAAAATCCAACCTCCACGTCTGTCAAACTGTTATTTTGGGTATTTTCTATAGACTCAGCAATAAAAATTAGGACAAAATGTATATTTTTGTTATTAGTAACATGCCAAAAGATCCAAGTAAGTGTCAGTTCTTCCCTGAATTGATAATACTTTGGACTACTATACAAAAATATCAGACACATTTTTAGACAAAAACACAAAAGCTTACAGTACGTAATAAATTTCAGATCCTCAAACTCGAATGTGTGCTCTCTGCTCATAAACTTTAAGTAGATCATGAGGATTTTATGGCAAATATTGATGACTGAACCAAGGCCACCTGGTTAATTTACTTCTTACACTTTACCCGTTTCTCTTGAATTTCCAGGTCTGAGTCTGTCGCAATCCGAACCGACCGCAGCCTTCGTTAAGGAGCAGCGCCAGGCGCTGGATTGGTGCAAGCATGGCGAGCATGCCGTTTGTCAGCGAGGGGAAATGTGTGAGTGTGGAGTGGGATTTCCTTCAAGGACTTCTCGCCAAACCTCCTACACTACCCTGGTAAGACCCTCCAACCCACACTCACACACACGTAGTATATCTATTTATATATTTCTATCTTCACTCTCTGCAAAAGCATAAGATCTTACCAAGTGTTTTAGTTTCTAGTGCAGTTATCTTTGTAGATTTTAAATAAGACATAACTAATTTAGAAGTAACTTTTCAGAAGGTTTATGGGTTCTTGTTTTAAGTCAATATTTTTTTAATATAGATGTAAAAGTACTAGTTCAACTGGCAGATTATTTTACTCATTATATGTTCCACTGGCTCATAACTAGTACTTTTTCATCTTCATTAAGAAATTATTGACTAAAAACAAGCTCCTATATTTTGCTGAGAAGATACTTGTAAGTTAGTTTTGTCTTATTTTAAGTGTTTTAAGCTATTTGTCCACCAGAAACTGTACCAAAAGTACTCAGTAAGAGTTTGTGTTTTTGCAGTGAAGGACTTTGCATTGACTTCCACTAATTTTTAATTAATTTCTGTAGCCCAACCCTGGCCCAAGCCCCAAACCTAACAATTACAAGTACATGCCTAACTCTAAAGATCACCTAAACTTAATTTGTCATAGACCTAACCCTCAACCCAAAAACAGCACCTCACAATGTAAGTATTTGTTGGACAAATGGGCTTTGCAAGATGAGAAATGCTAACACACACACACATACGCATACACGCCCACACAGACCAATATAAGCCTGGGAGCATGCCCATGAATTAATCTCCACAAGGTGAAATCCATGGGTTGACACCCTTGCACATACTGACAGCCTGATAAAGAGTTCCCCTTCAGTGAAACACAATACAGAAGACGTAAGTCTGTTCTGCTCAGCGCTACATTTCACCTGCGCCGGTGCTCACCTGCCAGTCCTGTCAGACACGGGACCCCCTGCACCTTCCCCTTAAAGGAGATTAAGTAAATTTGGCAGGAATTATTAATGGGCAGTCATTTACAGGCGGATATAAAAACTAAGCAGAATCAATGTGTGCGTATTGATTGTTCTCGGTGGCTGGGGTCGAGGCAGTATAATAATGAGATGTTACACGGGCTGGCAGCATGAGTCCACACACACTGCAGGGAGACACACCGATTTCACTTGTTATGGGGGCGAAAAATACAGCAGCTGTGCCACCTGATTAAGATATAACCATATCTGCACACACAAATTTAACACACTTTTTATTGCACACGCACGCTGGAAATCTCGGCGCGAAAACCCCATAGACTCAAAAGAGAATATCACACCCGTGTACACACAAACACTTTATTCCAGCGCTGCACTGACACAAATTGTGAAGTGGCTGTGACAACATAATTCCACCACTCAGGCCCCATTGAGGAGAGTCAATACCCAATCACAGAGACAGGGTACCTGAGGCCCAGCTCCCTCCGCCCAACCCCCCGCTCTCTGTCACTCTGCCCCTCCCTCCACTATTGATCCCTCAATCACAGCTACAGCTCACTAGCCCGGGACCAGATGAGGGAGAGGCAGAGGATTTAGACGGAGGGAGGGAGGGAAGGGAAAGGAGCGATAGGCAGGGGAGAAATTGTGTGCACAGGTTCACATATGGATTTTAGAGCAAATAGTATTATTAGGACTCTGGCTGAGTGGATAAAAGAAGAGGAGAGTTTGTAATTATCAGGCTCGTCTTCAGGTGATTGTTTCTCTGCAGCAGCTGGATCCAATAAAACTCTTTGTCTTAATTATATTTTGTTTAGTACAAATGTGGACATTTGTCACACTGATTCATTCATTCATCAAACTTGTGCCAGTACTAAACCGAAACCTTGGAAAACTTTTTAAGATTTTTCAAATCTTTTTTACAACTAATGTTGGTTGATAAGAGTTGACATCAAAATCTGATGTGTTTTGTTAGCTAAAACTTTTATTGCAGGCAACTACAGTATTTCAGGTTTAAAATGAATACTGTACAACCAGGCTGGAAGTGTTGTTGAATGATCCATAACACACATTATGTGCCATGAAAAAACTGCTCTAAATAAACACTGACACAGACTGGAAGACATCAGAAAAAAAAAATCCTGCAAAAAACCAACTTTTTCAGTTTTTGCTATGTTTTGTTACTGAAAACCTACAAAGTTTAAAATAAATTCTGTACAAGGTAACCCACAGCTTCAATAGAAATAGAAATCAAAGACTGACTAAAAAATAGCCGCACAGAGATTAGAATAAAAGCCATTTCACAAAGATGAACAAATCGCTTTCCACCAAATGACTCACTTTTTTAGACTTCAGTAGATTGTATTGAACACTTCATAGACAAGAGAGAGAAGGGTAAGACATGCAGCCAATGGGCCGAGACCAGGAATCAAACAGGACACCCCCGTCCAGGACTACAGCCCCTCAACATGGTGCACACATGCTGTCAGCTGAGCCGCCCAGCACCAAAAGTTAGTCAATCTTTGACAAAGACAGCAAAGTAAAAGTTCATCCATCTTTTGTCAGTTTATCAGTTAAATTGTAGCTTTCACAAATCCAGTTTTGATATCACAATATCTAATCCATAATGACTCTGAACTAAAAGTTCATTTCATACAGTACCTCTTTGTTTTCTGATCATTGTGACTTGATTGTCAATTTATAGCACATCTGACTCAAATGAAATACATTTTCTGCGTTGTTTTAGAATTGTAGTCCTACTGTAGTTTTGCAATAGCAGTGGAAGGTGTGAACAAAGCCGTTCAGTGGATATTGAATTTACATTAGCAGTAAGCTTCTTGGCCTCAAGCGCATTACATACGTCACAGGCAAACATTAGTGACTGGGTAAAATTTAAAACCTCAACACAGTCCACGCCACGAGGAAGCAATCATTTCTCAACAGCCGAGAGCCTAGACCCTCTGGACGAAGCAAAGTGTAGTACAGGAGGGTTGGTCATTACCAGGCTACTGTTAAGTCCATCATCCAAAAATAAAAGCAACTCCCATAATCTTTATATGAATCTGCAAACAGGTGGAAGACGTTTTTAACTTCTCCAGATTACGTGTAAAGCACTATATGTGATGAAAACAATAACATAAAGTCGTCTGAACAACCCACCCTGTTGGTGAAAGATTATCCTGGAGGGATGCTTTTCTTCATCAGGGACACAGAGGCCAGCCAGAGCTAATGGGGAGCTAACTGCAAGACAGTTCTTGAAGAAAGCCTTTGAAAGTGGTCAAACAGATCGAGGTTGAAGTTCATTTTTCTGCTGGAGACCAACCCTAGACGCACGACAGATGAAAGTAAATGTGTGTGTTAGAATGTCTGCCCAAAGTCCTGACCTAAAACCAAGTGGGATTCTGCAGGAAGACTTGTTCACAGATACTCTGCACTCAATTTACTGAGCTTAGGCTATTTTACAAAGAAGAATTGGTAATAATTTCAGTCTCGCTACAGTATGTGCACAGCTGGTGTAGACATATCGCTAAACACTTGCAGCTGTATTTGCAGAAAAAAGGAGCTCTGTAAATTATTGACTTTGAGAGCCTGACAAAATGCATACCACACTTATCAGCTTTTGTGTACAATGAAACCAAACTGTTATACAAAATAATGGACTACAAGTTCAAAAGCCTTATGCTACCAGATCTAAAACTCAAACCATGTGGTTGGAAAACCATATAAATGGCCAAAAAGAGATATTCACGCTAGTTGCTCAGATTTTGAACATCAGTTTATAAATTTTTATGTTTTTTTTCCTCTTGATGCATTTATTTGTCCATTAAGTTTTCTTTAGTCTCTTGCTCAATCTACTTGTAATACACTTGTGTTTATTTCTCAGTCTCCAGAACCTGCGTAAAGAGAAATCTCGCAATGCAGCTCGTTCTCGACGGGGGAAGGAGAACTTTGAGTTCTTTGAGCTGGCTAAGATGCTGCCTTTGCCAGGGGCCATCACGAGTCAGCTCGACAAAGCGTCAGTCATTCGGCTGACTATCAGCTATCTACACATGCGCACCTTTGCAAGTCAAGGAGACCCACCATGGAGCCCTCTGCTGGAGGGAGACAACAACTGCAACAAAGGTAAGTTAGAAACCAAGAAACCTAGATTAATCCCAGACTTAGTCGTGTTACAGTTGCAAGTTTTGAAACTGAAAGGATTTATTAGTTCATCAAGCGCCACTATCCAGCCAATTTTGGATGTGTCTCCAACACAACTGAATCAAATGAATGGTTAATGACCAGGACTTTGCAAAGCTTGCTGACATGCTGCAGTTCAGCCATTTGATTCATGGTTAGAGCAGAAAAAGTTACAGGACACTATGTGTTTCCAGCAATGTTTATTTTATGTGCATTTCAGGAACAGTTGATGGTACTGGCAAAATTTTAAATATCTTCCTCAATTTCGCTAAAATATTTTTATGGCTGCTTGAGGTGGTTTTTGGCTTTTTCATAAAAAGGTAATGTCCAAAAGGGAAAATGGAAACACATATGCTGATTAAGTTCTGATGTAGCAAACTAAACCATCCACTGATGGGTTTGTGCCCCATAGAGACACAAAACTGTGAGAAATGTCATATAGTGTTTTCTAAATGAACACTCCCCATTTTTCTGAGATGTGTGATTCATGCTTACAACTTCTGCATCTTGCTCATTACACCTAACCGTATCTTCAACCTCTGACAAATTTATGGCCTGCTCAACCTGGCTGATTCGCTCCAAACCAAGATGACTTATTCTTATTTTCCTTTTTCCTTTTTTTGTTCTCTTTTGTGACATTTGAAAAGTTTGCATGACAATCTGACGGAAACAAAACTGCCGGCATGCAAAGGCTGGAGTTGCAGACCCCTGACCCAGAAAACTCAAACTCAAGAACAAAACATGCAGTCATATTCCTTTGTTTCAGATTTAATGTATTCTTTGTGTAGGAATAAAGATGAGTCAAAGTTGATGTGTTGGACTTCGCAGCCAAGGCAATAAAAAGGTCAAAGTGGCTTTTGCTTGTGTGTAAGCCAGAGAAGCAGTCCAAAACATGCAGCTCCAACCAGCAACCGTGTTGCTGCAACTCTTGCTGTTAGGAAGGAAACTCCTCTGTTCACAGAAGAGGTCAAAGATTCCTGGTACTGATCATTTAAACATGTTTTGACTGGACCCCCTCAGAAGATGCTTGGGATCGAATCTAGACTTTTACCGTTTCTATTTTACCATACTGAATTAGTGAAAATCTGTTTGTTAATTTGTTTGTGACTGTTGTGAACTCGCTGTAATCAAATCTGATTGCTTATTTTTTGCTAAGTTCCTTGCAAGAACTTTCTCATCAGAATTAAATTAGTAAGAAGCAGCGCAATAATGAAAATAGCAGTCTGGCCTTGCAGATGGGTAACCTGTGGAGACTTTGGACCTTGGATGAATTCTCTTTAGTTCCAACCAAAGAAATTAAATTCATTTGCAAGCATTTTTTAATGAGATGAATAAATTAATTTATCGGTGAGCAGTTGTTAATTTTGCTTCCATAATTGTGAAATTTTGCACAATCTCTTTCCTAAAATAATAAAACAGAGATAATTGTGCTAACAAAGAATGCAAACCCTTTTGAGTATGTTTTCTTTGGCTTGAATCTCTCTCTCTTGGTCAGCTGGTCATTTATTCAGTTTAGTCATTTTAATTACCTTGGATGTATAAAAGCGCACAAACATGCTCCTTCACATGGCTTTAAGAGCGCCACATGTGCAAATGAAAATGCATACTTTTCAAAGCAGTGCACGAGTATCAATCTAATTTATGGGTTGTGTGTTTGAAAGAGGGAAAAAAGAGAGAAGCAGATGACACACAGAAAGGGAGGATACGATTGGTGCAAATTGTAATTACAGAAATTAACTACATAACGAGGACAGTGTAATTATACAGCCCATTTAATTGCTACCATTACTGAGGGGAAACAATGTAGCTACAATACAATTAGAAATGTGTGTTTGTGTGTGTTTGAGTGTGCGTCCTTGCCTGATCAAAATTAATTGGACTATTTGAACAAACGCTATCCATGTTAGTTTAAGACTTTTTTGTAGAGGCATGTAGGATGTCGTACAACAATATGTACTGCAATGTTTTGAGTAAAGTAGGTAGAACAATAACAACCAGCACAGTAGTGCTTCACATCCTGGAGCAGCTTGTAGAAAACACAGATTTTTAACAGAATTCAATTAATTCTTATATTAATCTATGTACAAAACAAGTATGTACAAAATACAAAGCTGATGAATTCACTATATCTGCACTAACGTTTTGAAAAAGAAAACATTTTTCTGCTCAAATGTAAAAGAGTAAATGTTCTTAATTTGTCCTTCTCCTTTGCTCGTCGGATGTTTGACCAGACATGCCTGAGGCAGTTTTCTACATAGTGCAGTTTTCTAGAAAGCACCCCAGATTAGAATTAAGATTAATTAGGTTCTAGGACCGCAGTCCACTTCATCTACACCCAGTTCAATCTGGAGAGACTCAGACAGAAAAGAATAAACGATTAGGAAATTTATTGACAAAAAATGAATAACAGTTCTTTGGCGCTCGGGCCCCGGCTGGAGATTTGAGCAGTGAATTCCGGCGAATTCAGATGAGCCCATCAACGCTGAATAGGGATACTCCCCCCGGGGCCCGACACTGGTGGTGGAGGTTGGGAAAGATGACGTCTTGAAATGCTGGTGGAGAAGGGGAGGAGGTGGGTTGAGCAAAGCTGGAAAGCAACTGGCGGCGTGGGTGTGGAGCCTTTTAACAGAGCTTGATTGAAGATTGGAGAAGGCGGGTCGAGGTCCAGTGATGAAGATGACGCAGTAATTAGATGGAATGGGTGGAGCGGAAGTCTTCCAGCTTGAACTTGCGCCTAGGCTTCATTTAATGGGCAATGGAGCAGAAAGTGGCTGGTGCTACAAACCTCATCTGTTGTGACCATTTTATCTTTAATTTCTTAAGTTAGTTTTTTATTTATCCTATATTTGTACGGCCCTTTATGTAAAGTTACTATTTTTTTAAAAATATGCTTTGCAAACTTTCTGGACTTGTCCTTTCTGAAGGACAAACCAACCCACTGTTGCATTGATATTCTACTTTAAAATAATTATATATATATATATATATATATATGAACATAAACAAATGAGTCTCATAATCTTTCAAAAGTCAGGGATAAATCCTGTCATTGTGCCATTGAACAATCTCTATCATAAGTATTTATGTGACAGAGTCCTAACAAGCTCATTTTATTTTGATGTTAATAATCATCGCTATGCCATAACGGGTATTCTTGTTAACTTTTGCCAGCATTGTAAGTATGTTTTGTGAGTTTGTGGGTTTGTGAGTGTTGTGCCCCCGGTGTCATTTACCTCTTTGACATCTCAAGATATAAATAATAAAATACTGTGGGACTGTGGCTGTGGGAAGAATCGTTGTCTTACAATCACAAAGTTGATGGTCTGATTCCAGCTTCCTCCTCTGCCATATGTCTCTGTACCCCTGGGCAAGGCAATTAGAACCAAGTTGCCCACTGCTCTGCATATCTCTGTGCTGCTATTGTGCATAAAATGGCAATGCAATGAGAGTCGGTTAGAAATAAGTGTGCAAGTCTGTCAGTATTTACTTTGAAGATGATGCACTCTGAATCGAGTCAGAACTGCTTGGGAAAAAAAAATATTTTTCTTGATTTTTTTGTGTGTGTATATTTTCAACATAATCACATGGTAACATCAATAAGTGGCATTAATAACCTGTCCCTGCAAAAAAAGCTTTAAATAAAATGCAACACATATAGATCCATTTAATACATTCAAATACGAGCAAAAATACTATTTATTTTAGGAACTTTATCACTAAGTTGGATGTTTTCAAATCAAGGACAGTACGTCAGACAACGTCACTTGCTAAAGACAAAGCAGCCGTCGCTTTGTATGTAAGCGTTCTAGACACAGGCAAGGTATTTTTTAAAAGCCTTTATTGTTACCAAGAGGGAAATTTACTACTTGTTTATAATATTTTACAGTATGTTTTTCACCTAATGGACATAAAGTGAGACCATATCTATATCTGTTTGCTTTATTTCCATATGCAGCACACTTTAGCTGTAGCCTCAGGACTCTGCACTATGTCTTTGTTCATAAACTGCTGTTCAAAAAAGGAGAAATGAGACAGAAACTCCTTAAACAAAGTTCACATTTTTTTAGAGTAAATAGCTGGTTTTGCATCTACCACATGAAAGTTACTGGTTATAAGAGACCTTCTGCAAACAAGATTCCCACTCGGAGTTTCTCTAACATCCACTGTCTACGCGGCCAGGATCTGATATCTGAAATATGTTTTTTTTATGTTTAAGTAGTATTTCAAGCAGGCTGCCGTGCCATGAGGTCAGCACTAAAAATGGAAAGCTAATTTGGACATCAGTTCCAACAAGTCTACCCAGGATGCATTGGCAGGGTTTTAAGTGTGATGCATGACTTTAATTCCGTTAGTGGAATGTGGTCGGAGATGTGGCTGAAAGGGAAGCGAGGCCGGAGAGGAGGAGAAGGGACAAATGTGGAGGGAATAAAGACAGAAAGAGGCTGGAGGAAGAGGGGCGGAGGGCGGTGGTGGGGATTGTGAGAATGGAGGTGGTGCGGGAGGGGGGTCGCATTCCTCCACATTCCCTTTCGGATGGATTCTGGATGGACGAGGGCCAGCGGAGAGGGAAGTAAGGTGGAAGGCTGGAGGAGAGAAGAGGGATGGAGTGGGCAGGAGAGGAGGGGCCAGAGTGGCTTTTGTCTGCTTCCCACGTTTCAAAGCCAGTCTTGAAAAATGAATAGACAGAGGAAAATCAATTGCATGACCTTCACAGAGAGGAAAGACAGAAGGAGAGATTGAGAGAGCGACGGAGGAAGAAAGATGGAGGAGAAGCAGAGTATGGAAGGAGTAAACAAAAAGGAAAGGCTAAAGGCAGGAAAAGTAAAATGACCCTTGATGTACATTCCTGTTGTGTGTGTGTAGTTGTGACTGTGTGCATGTCTATGTGTGTACATTCAAGGACTTGTTGAAATCATTTATATTTCAATAACACTTTATTGAATAAATTTTGCTTTGGGGGACACTTTTCCTCTATTTCCTGCTTTTTATAAATGTCCCATTCTAACGTAAGCCAGATTTATTTCAACCAAAACCTTTTCTAATATTTCTGGGGTTATTGAGAGCACAGAAAAGCATCAGCATCAATAACCCATTAGTGGTTCCTACAGAGATCTAAGATTAAAATTAAAGTTTCATTTTCATCCATTTCCCCTTTGACTTTATGTTCAGAAAATGTTTTCTAAAAGAGAAACAATCTGGAAAGAAAAATGGTTTATAAGATATTTGTAAATAATTTCTTCAAATTCAGTAAGTTACATGGACTAAGATTACTGTATTTAAACAATTTGATGATATTGTAATGACTTTCTATGGTTATAAGTTAATTTGGTACATTTCGTGGTGTATCTGAAGGAAAGCATCTTCAACATACTGCTTCCCACTGTGATGTCACGGAGAAATCGTAAAAAATCATCCAAGATGTCTGAAAGACGATTAACGATCTCCAGATGTTTTAATCCTGGGACACAATGTCCAGGTACCTGAAGGTGCAAAGTTCATCAGTTCAAACAATAAACAGCGTGAGGATGTCACACCATTATCATGTTCAGGAAGAAAATGGGGATTGAGTCCAAGGGATTAATGTGTTTTGGTTCAAAATATGTTCTTCAGCCCTACAACAAAAACAAACCAGTGCAGAGATTTGCTTGAAGCTGGTAAGAGAGTTTCATTATCCACAGTGAAACTGATGTGAGCTGAATCAGAAAGGGAGATTTCATTACTCCAAAACCAACATAAAAAGCCAGATTGGAGTTTGTAAATGTGCTCAAAGAGCGTAATTTCTGGAGAAGTGTCCTGTGATCTGACGAAATCAAAATTTCTTTGTTTGGCCTTGATGGCCGCTGTTAAATTTGGAGGACTGACTAAGTAATAACTAACAATTAATAATAATTAATTATTGTTGACAAATAACAATAATTCACAATTTATTGTGAGAGATTTATAGAAAGGTTCCCAAAACATTTGAACCACATCAAATGGCTTAAGGGCATTTCTGCCAAATCCTGATGTGAACAATGACGTAGGAGAAAGTGAAGGCAAAATCTCAAGAAAAAAAAAAAACTTCCTTAAAATGGTTTGGAAACCTTTTACCAGTTCTAGTTGAAAAGTGAATATGTCTATGTGACTATACAAATGATAGATTTCAATTTATTAATCAGATCTGTTGGTTCTCAAAAGTGCCTTGAAATTTATTTGTTGTTGACTTTCCCAATATAAGTGTACTGAAGTGAAACTGAATCTACTGCTGTAGAATGGGAACAGAAGTTTTGCATTTTTTTATACAGTAAATGAAACGGATTAAATTTTCCAGCAATTTTAATAGTTTAAAACAGCTTATTAGATAAATGTTGATTTGAATATGACTTAAATATATATAACTGCATAATTTAAAGCAGTTTAGTGTGCATTTGGTGTGTGTTTGTGTGCTTGTGTGCATGATGAAATAATTTGCCGTTGGATTGAAATCTTCAATTAAAAGTAAAAATTCTTTAGAGAAATCAAACTTCAGCTTCAGGCTACATGTTTCCATCTGTGTGACATGTCTCATTAAGAACCTTCCCATGAAAATTAAAAGAAAATAATTATACTTTTAGGACCATTTGTCCCTTTTACTTTACCCACATAACATTTTTAAGAGAATGGATTCATAATAAGTTGCATAATAAGCCCAAATTAGGCTGAAATAAAGAACCACCCACAGAATAAAAAAAGATAGAGATGAATAAAAGTAAAACTGGATAACTTGTTTTGACACCAGATGTACAAGGTGTTGCAACTCATTCAGTTTACTTTTTTCTTCTTTTAAACAATTTATACATTTAAGCATTCAAACATGGTTATAAAAGATGACATGTGAGGTTTAGAAGCTGAATCACATAAAAAAAAACAAGAATTGTGGTGGTTAATTTGTTTGCTCGCTAAATGATTTATACTGAAACTCACAAACAAAAACTCTTTTCTAATGAGTCATAAAAGTGTTACTAACATATAAAAACAGAAATGATGAACTAGAAACAGATGTGATGCAGTGCAAATCACCCAAATGTGGTGATTGAAAAAGATATACTTATGTTAGTCTGCAACTAGTAGTCGATTATTTTAGTAATTGATTATTCTGACGATTAATCGATTTGTAGGATAAAAAAAATTGGCCACTTAAGCCATTTTTTACTAGAAAGGCACTCACAGATGCAAATGAGCAAATAATTTAATTAAAATAAAAAATGTAATAGTATAGCATTCTTGAAGTGTCCTTTAGTGTTTCCTTTAGCAAAGGATGCATCTGGAGGTAACAAAAAACTGCTTACTAATGCGTTGATTATTTTTTGGATTAATTAATGAATAGCAAAAGGTACTTAATAGGACATGTTTTAATTAATAGAATTTAAATCAAGTGAGGATTAAAAAAAGGCCATTTGAGGAGTTTTGGGTTGAACATATTTACAGATAAAGATTTTTTGTTTTAATTGCAAAATCTATGTATTTGTTTTTTATGCAGTTTTGACTTAATTACTGCTCTGATCGTGCCGTCCAAATGGCCTTTTTTGAGTTTGTGCACTCCTGGTAACAATCAATTACTAAATTCCTTGACAATTATTTCTACAATCGATAAATCACGATTGCTTGTATCGTTTTAGCCTTAATATTGTGCAAATTTGTGTGTAAAATAATTTTTACATTATCTGACCCATAAATGCTTATACCGATGCATTGATGCTGGGTAAATAAAGACATTCAGTGATATCCGTAGATGGACAACTTGGTGAAAACTCAAGAGTAAAGCACAGGTTTTCACAGTTTGTACATCTTAAATGAAGCAGAAAAAGAAAACAACAGCGCAGCAGCTGGAGAATCCCCTCGTCTTTACAAGGTACAGTACAGTGACAACTCACTGGCAGCAACAGGGCCGGCTGAAGTGCTTTACTGTCTCCACCAGTGAGGTCAAACACACCTCTCTGTTGCCTACACTGACGACATTGACTTTCATGCTGTCTCCTCTTACCTCCCTGCGTCTCCCCCAACCTCTTCAAGATGTCCCTGCGTCTGCCTCCCCCCTAATTCACAGTGTTTAAAGCAGCCGGGGCTTTTAAGGGAAGTTAATTGCACTCAAATTATGTTCGACCGCAAACGGAGCGAGGGAGTGATTGAGAAGGGACCAAGAGATAGAGGGGAAGGAGGGAGGAATGGATGGCGGAGTGAGAAGATAATTGTGCCAGAGAAATACGCCACGATTAGGGTCACTTTCTCTCACTCACTCTGTCAGTCGGCCTGGAACGTCACATTTGGGTTGTGGTAAACAGCGAGACATGTGATCAGAACTATTCGTCTTGGGAGAAAAAGACGAGTAAGGAGACGGAGAGAAAATGAAAGATTAGATCAGTGTTTGTTATATGCTTTGTTCCAGTAGTAACTTCCTAACCTGGTTGAAAAAGGTTTACGCTACGACAGGAGGGGGAAAAAAAGTGTGTACATATGTTCACGTTCGTCGAGTGTGTGTTCAGGAGCCTGTGCTGCCGATCCTCGTGGACTTAACTGGGACTAAATTATGTATTAGACAGCGATCTAATGAAAATCCTTCAAATTTTTCATTCAGTCATTCAAATCTTCTTCTCGTGGAGCACCGGAGAGACCCCGTGAATTGACCTGCGAGTCAGACTATAATTAACGTGTCCAATCACACCCCGACCCTTTCTGTCTCCTATTCCCACAATGAAATTAAACCTCAGAGCCGAGTCCTGGGGAGCTAATGAAAGGGGAGTGTGACAGAACGATCAAAGATCTCAGCTGTACTCGCCGGTCTACGTCCAGGTCTGCACACAAAGGTGTTTCCTGTAGATTTACATAGCCAGAAGTATAAAACGTATAAAAGGGAGCCACCTTAAGACATTTATTATGATTTACATTCTAATTTCTTAAAGTAATTTGAGCATTATACCAATTCCGTTGATTGCTTGGACAGAGTTGGACAATAGCTGTTCTTAAGACATCAGGTGAACCCTGAATAAAAGTGGGAGCTTCGCTGTGGGAGAATGTCTAACCTTTGTCATTGGTTGATAAGATTCTCATCCAGTACCCAAAGAGAACCCACATATACACATATGCAAAACTCCTTGGAGCATTAAAAGTACCCATCAAAAATAACAAACTTTAAATGTGGGCTTTTATTAAGCCCACCTTTTGGTATTGAATATATTTTTCTGTGATCTTATGTAGTAGAGTATAATCTTAAATAATGTGTTTTCATCTGCTGTAAGCGGAAATTATCATAGTTAACAAAATAGAGTCTTGAAAGAATCAGTCTGTATGTACTTAATCTACAATATATAACATGTTTCACTTATTGAATGGGTTACTGAAATTATTGAACATTTCCTCTACGGTAAATGACAGTAGAGGCCTGAACAGTATCCACATAACAAACTTCCAAAAAGATTGTTTAGTTTAGTAGTTTTACTGGTAAATTCAACTTATCTGTTTGAGTTTGGGCTAATTTTGTTCCTAGACAATGATAAACGTGGCTATAACCTTTCACAAAAAAGTCTGAATGAAGTCACATTTAATTTGTAGTATAAGTGGCTATGCCAAAAATCAAATCTCAGCAAAAAATTTAAGTTGAGTATCATGACCTGCTTAGATTGTTTAGTTTAGTAGTTTTACTGGTAAATTCAACTTATCTGTTTGAGTTTGGGCTAATTTTGTTCCTAGACAATGATAAACGTGGCTATAACTTTTCACAAAAAAGTCTGAATGAAGTCACATTTAATTTGTAGTATAAGTGGCTATGCCAAAAATCAAATCTCAGCAAAAAATTTAAGTTGATTATCATGACCTGCTTAATGAAAGTAGGCTAAGGTTGTTTCCACACCTGATAACTTGGTAGACTTGTTTTGATAGGGGGCCAAAATTGCAACATTTGCTATATTTCCAGCTGGTACGGTTCGCTTTCACACTGCACTCAAACAGACCAAACCCTTTGAAGCACACCCCCTCGTCTGAGGTGGCGCTGGATCAAGGACCACTGAAGGAAACGGCAAGAAAACATCTGAAGAAGACACTGAGCGCAACTTCCTTCTTCACAAAATGTAAACAAAAATGAAGTGGCGTGAGATTTCAGTGGTTGTAGGATTTTTCTTTTGGCTTTGATATTAGACCAGGAGCCATTTCTCCCGCTAGTGCTGAACTCATGCATTTCTTGGTTGCATTTACGCAGTATATCCGGCGTTATAGTCCGCTTCTTGGTTTTGGAGCGGTCTCTGGTCCGCTTAGCGTTCACGTATGCGTTCAAACTGCACCAGAGACCCAGGTTTTTAGGAGGAACAGAGCTAGCTTGTTTGGTCTGCATCAGAGTTTGATTGCTTGTTCACAGCTGTGCTCTAAGACTACATTTTAGAGTTCAAGAATAAAAAATCAGCTTATTCAAACTTCTCATGAAAAGGATCCCATAACTCAGTAATACATCCGTTCGAATGGGTTCATGTTCAAGGGTTCTACTCTACATGTTGGTGGCATGCAAACGATAAAGAAAAGTTTAACTTCCTAAAGACTTAGAGTACATATTTTCTTCATGTATTGGGTTTTTCTCAATTTTACTTTCTGCTGTTTTGATATTTGAGTTCAAGGTCAGACATTTTTCATTGACGTTTAGCTATGATAAAATACAGTGTAAACAACCAAGCATGTCTTTGCTCCTGACCTAATGCGAGGAGATAAGAAAACGGATCAATAAATACTATAAGTACTATCTATACATTAATTGAGAATACAAACAGGTGGAAAACATAACAAAAAATATAATTATAAAAAAACAAGCTGGATTTGGTCTTTTACCGTTTGACCATTTTATACTTTTTCACATTTGTATCTGGCTTTTCGGGAATGAAAAGAATATGTCTGCTGAGGAATATTTTGTATGAAACATGGATCAGTTCATACCCGCCTGCAGCTCTGTTCACCTGGCAACTGAACTCCGCTGATTTTCAGCTTGAACCGACCTGAGTGATGACAGTCAGAACCTCAAAGTGCAAATATTTTTTAAATCAGTGAACGCACCATAATTTAGCACTATCAGGTTGCGCTAACGACAGCCAACACTCTTTAGTGCGGAAGTTTTTATTGGGGGAAGGAGACTCTATCAGCAAGGGGTTTATATGTAAGAATACACAGAGTCTCGTACAAATCCCCTGCGCACAGACGTATAGGTTCACAGCACCACTACAGAAGGATCTTTGTTCTCGGGGTGAGATACCAACACTGCTGTGAGTTCACACATGTGTGCAAGAACACACACACCAGGTCCAGTGTTTTGGTTTCCTGGCCAGCCCTATTGTGCCATGGCAGTCTGTAATAAATGGTCCTCTGTGTATTTGTCCGCAGGCGTGCGTGTGTGTGTGTGTGTGTATGGGTGTAACTCATCTGTCAGCCCTGCCGGCCTCTTGTCACTTCCAACGTTTCCTTCTCCCCGCTGATGCTACTCAGCGCAACTGATCACCCAGCATCACCTTCACCCCTTCAGGGATCTGTGGCCTCAAAGTCTACACACTCGCTCATTCCAAGTATTTTATGCACCAACTCAGATCAGGAAGTGTGCGTCTGTGTGATGCATTGTTTTGAATCTATTCTTATATAGTCACGAGTAACCCAGCGCTGCAGCTCCAGCTCGGCCCCAGATGGGAGCCGGACAGGAGGGGAGGAGAGGCTCGATGGGCTCCTCCAAACACCCCCTCTCTGTCCGTGAAGCAACTGACTAGGCTAAAGGGTCCCAGCACCCAGACCCCCTTTCACAGGCCTGAATGGACTTGCCTTATTTATATTCACACTCTGTTACACAGAGGGGACCCCAATCTCACAATGCCACAGTGGCTTTGTCCAGCAACTCTGTATTTATGTGTGTGAGAGAGAGTTGGCGTGTGTGTGAGTGTAGGGGACTATTTGTGTTGTTTAATCGCAGATCGTGCTGTGTGTATTCCTGAAATGTGTGTGTGTGGTTGTGTGTTTCTCCTGCATATCTGTGTGTGTTTATGTGTTCTGAGTCTCCCTCTGTGTTCAGTTGTAACCCAGAGCAGTGCTTTCATTTTCCTGTCATAACGCTTATTGATTTCTCTCAGCCTTGCAGCAACACACAAACCCACACACACACACACACGCATAGTTATCCGATGATCCTTAAAGCCATGCATACATACACCAACACACACACACGCCGACTCACGCCTACACAATCATATGCACTCTCACATTCACAGTTTGTCTCTGCTACGTAGGGAATGTTGTGTTCTAAAGCATCCCTGTTGGAGTGAGATTAGTTTTCACATATGGTTCCCACCATCTGAGTGTGTGAGTGTGTGTGTGCACCCCCGCAGGTGCTCACACACACGATCCTCCTGCCACACACTCTTTCTGACATAAAACAATAAAGATGCCTGATTGCTAAATTAATCTTCCACGTCACCACAGCCTTCCCTGCTTTGGAGAAAGTGATCACTCTCGCCTTATTTAGTGTTTTCTCATTTTCCCTCCCCTCTCACTGCTCTTTTTGCACCTATCCCCCCAACTCCTCCACCTAACCACCTCCAACTCTATTTGTATTGTAATTGCCTTGGTAAACAGCACCACTTTGGCACTGAAGCAGCTCTGATAGCTTGTATTTGGGATGCATTAAGAGTTGTGATGCAGACACTATATATGTGTGTGTGTGTCTGGCAGAGATCGAGTGATGTGCCTCACATACCACTTTTGGCACATTTTTTCCAGGGTTGATTCCTCTCTAATCAGATGGAAATTATTTTTTACAAATTGCAGGTTTTTACAATTACAGGTGAACCAATTCTTACATTCATCTGTAAGAGAAAACTTTAAGTTAAGATTTATCTGCTTGGACATAAAAATAAATGCATGTTTGTTTTTTATTTGCTTTTACACATACATCATGTGTAACGTCTAGCGAATTCACAAGGATTTCATGCGTTCTGACAGAAGACCAACTAGAGATTATGCTGGGAAATTTTAAAAATATCACTATTCAGATTTCCAGAAAACAACTAAGAAAATAAACCAAGTCTGACTTGAGAGTTATTTATGAAATATTCAGTTAGGTTAAGGCATTAAATCACAGTTCTAGTCTTTTTGGTTTTACTGATATTTTAACAGAATACATGAAACAGTCTCTGCAGTGGAATCATGTGGTTTGAACTTGGTTTTATTCACAGCTTTTCAGACGCTTAGACTAAATTTGTGATCATAACAGCTAATGGATCTCTGGCAAAAGACAGGGAATGAAAGTAGTTGTTGGATTTTCTGCTGTTTGATCAGAAGTTCACAAGAGTTTGTGACGATTATAAAAGAAGTTTAGAAATTGCGTAGCTTTATTGACTCAATAAAGTTTATTGACTCAATAAAGTTACCCATCACTTGCTTTATGCGATAGAACAGAAATTTGCCAATGTTTTTATCTTTCAGCAACAAGTTTTAAAATACTGTTTACAATAGTCCCGACATGACAAAATGATTCTCAGGCATTTGTGAACCAATTCTTATCATTAACATGTATTTTGTACATGATATTTATACACTGACTGGTCACATATTCAGTTGCTTGAATGCAACCCGATCCACAATCTACGTGGTGAAGACGACTTTGCTGAAGTTCAAAGTGAGCATAAAAATAAGGACAAAAGGAGATTTAAGTGACTTTGAATATAAGGTGGTTGTTGGTGCTTGACAGCCTGGACAGAGTATTTTTAAATACTGCTGATTGTCCAGGATTTTCACACAGCATCATCTCTGCAGATGAGCTGGTGTCTAAGAAGGAATGGTTGGAAAAGAGAACATATCCAGTGGGCAGCTGTTATGTAGATGGTCATGCCAGAGTTCAGAGGTGCAGTGTAGGTAGCTAGCTTCACACTAACTAATCACACTAGAGCCACATTCACCCGGTTACACTGACTACTGCACACACATTCATGCACCAACCTGTGTATCGGTGTATAAGTGTTTGCCACTTCAAGCGTCAAGCATGCAGGTGTGAGTGAATCTCCATCAGCGCAGAGAGAGGGTTTTTATTGTGTAGCAAATTGCTGCAATATTTTTGCACTTTTAAAGCAGTGCTGCACAGTTGTTATATGTTGACATGTACAAAAACTTTCAGGAAGGTTAACTTTGTTAGAGACCACAATCCATATGCTTCAGGATCAAATGGTGATGCCGATGAAGTGATTTGCTCAAAGCTGTGCATCTCCATATACTACAAAAAGCAAGACAGATGTAAAACGGTCATCATTAAAAAAAAATCATTTTCCAGCCCTGGTTCATTAAACAACATGATGTGTACAAGCATATTCAGCCAACTTACCTCTTTGATATTGCTCTATGTCTGTGTTTCACATTTTTAAACCAGCAATGTTTGGGGCACAAAATACATGGGGTTTTGTTTGTGTTTCATCTTGCTATCAGACAATTTGCAAATCTCTCTGGTTTTCTAATTTACAACAGAATAAACATTAAAGTGAGTATGAAGTTATTCCTATAGCTAAATCCAGACTTTGAAGTAAATATATCCAAGTATTAAAGTCTTTGAAGCCTTTGGACTTCCTGTAGTCACATAGGTTACTTTGTGTTCCCAGGATCAAAACTGAACAGGCTGAAATGACTCAAGAGTCGGGAGGTTTCTGGATTGTAGGACAAACACTATAGTGCAGCTACAGCTGTCAGCTCATTAAAGGCAGCACTCTGAACATCCCTGTTTATTTTACTACAGTGTAATAGTTCATGTTAAGAATGCAAACGATATCCAAATGACAATGTGGTAGAATTTGTCATTGTAATTTAAATCTAGATTATTTTTTTTACTTTATTAAGTAAAGCTGGGATTTGTTTCATCTCGCACAACAGTGAAAACGCAGTTGAACATAGAATATTAACAAAAAATCTCTTCTTCATAGTCAAAATGTCAACATTTACATTGATACATGTTTGTCTTTTTCTTTTGCAGTTAGACGATCATCCCATTCTCTGGCCACTGATATGTTTGAGCAGCACCTTGGGGCTCACCTCCTGCAGGTAACAAGCAAAACAAAGTCAAATCATTTTTGTTTCAACTGTAGACATCAAAATGTCACGATACATAAAATAAAAAAGAAAAACAGAAATCACTTAGTCCATATTTTAAAAAATATTTATCTTAGAGTCCCTATATTGCACAATTTACAGTACCTAAAGTACAGTATTTGAACCTTCCTAAGTTTTATTTTGGTGCTACATTCACAGATTTATTAAATTTATTGAAATTGTTTGAGACAAACAAACATAAACCATCACATATGTTTGTGAAGTGGAGGGATAAATAAATACATATGGTTAAACATAACAATCTGTAAAGATTTCCCCATTACTGTGATGCTGTTATAGATCTTCCAGCGTAATCCACTGCCTGTGGCCTAGTTAATAAACAGTAAGGACTTGTGTGATTTAGTGCCAGTATAAATACAAAGCCTCTAAAAGACTGAATGAGTGAACAATGGGAATAAAGCTCAAGGAAGACAGCAGACATGTAATAGAGAGGTTTAAAACAGGGCTGGGTTGTTATAACAATAACAATATTTTAAACGTCTCACAGGGAACTGAAAACAGAAAACATGGCACAGAGGCAAACCTACAAATAAATAAACCTAAACAAAACAACAGCCTGGGCAAAGAGAAAAATTATTGGTGAATCAGCCACTCTGTTCATCCAGTCCAACTGAGCTTCAGCTGTTTTGGTAACTCTGGAGGAGTTGTAGCGGTCTACAGCTCAGTTGGTGGCAGCATCATGCTGTGGGGATGCTTGGTGGAAGCTGGTCAGAGTTGATGGAAGATGAATGGAGCTAAATTCAAGAAAATCCCTGAAGGAAACCTGTTAGAGGTCTTGAAAAATACAAAAACACACATCCACATGTGAAAATGCGTGTTTTAGATCAAAGCAGTTTTATGCTAGCATGACCCATTCAAAGGTCAGAGTAGAATTCACAGATCATCCGTGTCAAAACTCGAAATGTAATGTTGAATGATACTCTCCATCCATAAGGACTGAGCTTAACCCACCTGCAAAGATGAATAAGCAAAAGTTTCATTCTTCAGATGTGCAAAGCTGGTGGAGACAAACTCCAGAAGAAATGCTGGTGTAACAGCAGAGAACGGTGGTTCTATTTATCTATTTTATAATACATGCTACACTTTTCTGATTTTTCTTTTTTTTCACCATGAAATATGTCTTTACAGTTCTGCATTACGTTTTGTTGGTTTCTCACCTAAAATCCCACTAAAATACATGCAGGTTTGTAGTTGAAACGTGACAAAAATTTGCAAGGCACCGAAGTGGAGTTTATTTAAATGGCAGGTCTTAGTGTGTTCCTCAATTTAATATTTCCAGGCAGACTCCCAAGTGAATTTGTATACACAGACGCAAACATCTGATAAAGCTCAGGCACTCGGACACTGTTGTTGTCTGCCTCTCTATTGGATCGACTGATGAATGGAGCCTGAGGGGCATTTTGGGGCAGGGGGAGTTGCAGGAGTGATGAAATGCAGAATGTACAAAGACTCAGAGGAAGTGCAAAGAAGGTGGTCCTGCAGCTTTTTGCTTTGGACTCGGAGGGCGTTTGGGGGAAGGAGGGGTAGAGGAAATAAGTGGGAACAGATAAAGAACTGAAATTGGGAATTTAGAAGTGAGGAGGCCGTGTTAAAACAAAGAAAGATCGCATGTGTCTCCCCTCCTCTGGCATTTTAAAGAGGCTCAGGGAACGGTGCTGATAGAAATCAAATTAACGCTCCAGAAAAACTGTATGATTTTTTTTCCCCTCTTCTCTCTTTCCTCCTCCCTGCCGTCCTCCCTCCCATAATAGCTTGATAATTGCACTTTAGTTCTCCGACATTCAGACGGCTGGTTTCCCCTCGCTGCGACACATGACGCCCCACACCCTGGCCAGTCATTTGCATACTGGATGTGTCAGTTGTGCATAAATTACCACTGCCACTTTAAGCACTTGGGCCGCCAAAACAAGCAATCTTTTTTTTTTTTCTCCCATCTCCAAGTGGCCCAGGTCTGTTGTGTGCGTCTGTGAGGCTGCGTCTGCTCATTCCTGGATGCCTGTTATGACGATTAATATTATTCTCTGAAGCAGTAACCTCTAATGGGCTGGCTGTATACCTTTCACTTCACATTAGAGTCACGACAGCCTATAATGACTCTGGTTCTGTCTGTGTCTGCTTTGGGCTTAGGTGTGTGTGCGGGCGTGTGCGTGGGTGTGTGTGTGTTTGTGGCTGGAGATCAAGGATGAAGCTTTGTCTCTGACTTTATTACAGCTGATTGAAACAGCCCTGGCCTATAAGCTCAGTTTCTCTGTTCTAAATTTGTTTATATATGTGTGTGTGGGCGTGCGTGTAACTGTGTTTGATAATGCAGGTCTTGCTCGCAGCTGTTGTGTGCAGTTGCATAAAGGGGTGTGTGTGTGTGTGCAATTGTAAATTGAGAGAAGAGGCCGAAGGGTGACGTGTTGTTTGTTCTCTAGCTCCTTGCAATTTGTTCGATACATGCTAATTGCTCTAATTTGTCTGTCTTGTTTCTGTTTACCTTTTTATGTCTGTGTGTGTGTGGATGCGTGTGTGTTTCTGTGTGCAGTCTCTGGATGGCTTTGTGTTTGTGGTCAGTCAGGAGGGACGCTTCCTCTACATCTCAGAGACAGTTTCCATCTACCTGGGGCTCTCACAGGTAAGGTTACCTCATCCTCCTCTCACACACACACACACACCCAGCCCCCACGCATGCACACCCCACACGCGGCCTTGTACCACAGATGTACCTATCAAAATATCAGTTTTCCAACCTCAATTTTTGTCAATCTTCACCTCCCAATAGTGATGTTAGTTATTTTCCTTATTCTTCAAGAACTACGGTATAAGAAAAGAGATTTTCAGAGAGAGCTCACCCAACTTGAGAGAACAAATATACGACCCCTCGACCTCTACCTATGTTATTGCTTACATTTCTGTAAACATTTTGCTGTTGCTATTGATGTTTCATTCACACATGTGCTGAATGCATGAGCTACTTTCTGCTGTGACTGCAGTTCATTTAGCCTCATGTAAAAAAAAAAAAAATTGAAGATAGCACTGTGGTCCAACCCATGAAAATCACAACTTTAAATGACAATGATCATACGTCCTTCTTCTTTTTTTTATTATAGTTACTTTATCTGTTTTTTTTTCTTTTAAAATATCTCTTTCAAGCCTCCCTGCAATAAATAACTGTTAATCATTTACATTAGAGCATCGGCATCGTCACACTGTGTGTAAGAGAGGTGTTCATATTTAAAAACAGACAAAAACAACAATGATTAGTGCAGTTCATGCAGCTAGCGTCACGGAAATCTCACTCTGCATGCAAGCGTGCTGCCAAGAGAACGTTACTGGACCTCGTTCTGTGGGTCACTTCGGTGCCCTTCAGATGTCCTTCACTGACCTGCATAAAAACTGCACATCAAACACGCATTATGTGTTAATTCTTCATGCGAATTACCAGCTTTAATTCAGAATTCAGAAAAATTTTAATTCAGAAAACCCTGGTTTTATTTTGAAGGTGAGACTTTTGTCTCCTGGATTCAGCAGCTGCACCACTACCGTTGTCCGTAACACATTAACTGAGAGCAATGGGATTTATCTAAGAATGTTAGCTTGTGATTAAAAAAAGAGAAAAGTGACTCAAAATGTAGAGTTTTTAAAAATACATTTACATATTTATTTACTGAAGTAAAAGTGGCGTGCTCAAAGGCATTCAAGCTTGTTCTCCGGGATTACATGTTTGATTTAAATTATCAAAAAAAGCTGTTCAATATAACATCTCTGTTATCAATATGGTGGGCACTACAATAGTCAGAAGTTTGTTTTTCAAAACATGCTTTGCAAATATATTGTTCAGCGAGCGGTTTTCCACCTAACTTGTTTATGCAACACCAAACTTATACTGAAAGTATCTTTTTTTTTTTTACTCCATTGTTAATATTGAGATGTCACCTTTAAGAGTGTTGTTTTAGTGTGACCTGTTCGTGTTAGCATGGTGCGCTAGGTGATATGAAAAAGATTGTTTTAGGTTCTGACCGTCTGGTCATAAGTCAGGGCCAATCAAGCTGTTTACCTTCTCTTTTCTCTGTACGTACCTGTACTGCATATTTTATTTAATTTTCACACCTTTCCCTATATTCTACCTCTTTTGCTTTTATGTTGCGTCCCCAGGAGTGGGTGTGTGTGTGTGTGTGGGTGTTTGTGTGAGCACCTCTGACTCGAGCTCATTCCCGGGGTGGCGCTCCTTCTTTTACTCCCTCCCAACTGCTCCAGGTGTTCACCTCTGTTGATTGCCTGTGGCCTCTTGTACTGTGAATGTTAAGTCCTGCCATTTTGCCCAGATGCATAAATAATAACAGTAATTACTGGCCCAGCAATCAAAGTGTCGCCCCAGTGCGCTGGGCCTGTCTAGGGGAACAAATCGATAGGCATCTTAAAAGCCACATTGATTGTAGGGAGGGGGGGAAAAACACCAAGGGGGATGGGAAGATAGATAGAGACAGCAAGCGAGAGAAAGAGAGTGGTAGGAAAGGAGAGGAGGTGTGATAAGAGGAAGATGAAGAGGGATGGGTACAGCACAAGAAAGGAGGGGAAAGAAAAGTACAATTACAAGAGTAATTGAGTGTATTTTTACATGAAAACTTGCAGTGATTTAGTGTTATTGATGGCAATAAAAAGAATAATGTTGGAGTCTAAACCCTAACGCTGTCCTATTCCAGAGTTTAACATTCACATGGCAACTACACAATGAAAAGCAATTGATCAGCGTTAATCTTTCTTTTGTCTGTTGTGACTCTACAGTAAAGCCTTTATGACCTACAGGAGATGCAGGCAAAACTTACTTAATACTTAAGCCAAGGCAGACAGTTCAAGTGTTTTCTGGGATGGGGCTAACTTTGTATTGCAATAATTTGGTTTTAGAAGACAGGCCTCTATGCACTAATGTGCATCCTGGTCCAAGGCAGTTGTATGAATGCTTCCCTCACCAAATCCCAGGTTCACTGTTCAAATATGTGTTTCAGAAAAACTGCAATACCTTTATATTTAGGTTTTCAAGCCTGCTTTAGATCCTCTTGGTGCTAAACAAAGAAAATAAATGCTTTCTGTGTTTCACAATTTGATTTAAACTTTTCATATATCTCAGAATGAATCCATTTTAGGGCTGTTTTAAACATCAACAAAACATTTAATTGTGATACTATTATCACAATAGTGATAATAGTATCACACGCTGACGTTTTTAATGAATATATAGATTGGAGGTAATTCTTGGACTTTTCACAATTTAAATTTGTTTAACGAAACCCAAATCGCATTTTGTGAGCTTCAGCTGTTCGGCCTCTGAAAACATAAATCAAGTTTGAGCCATGAGGTCACTGACTGTCTTTCTGACAGGCCGAATATGTTACTAGCAAGCAGAAGTTTTACAAATGGTTAAAATATGTCAAATAACAAATATTTACTGCAGACAGTCCTTTGTAAGTGCAATATGGCACACAATATTGCCATGATATTGTGATTCAATATATTGTGTAAATCTAATCTAGTTAACGTTTGGCCTGCCTGAATATTTATGCTTTATACTAAAAGTCATCAAATGTCAACGTGATCTCCTAAAAACAGTGAATCAGTCCTTTAATTTTGCTCAGAATAGAAATCTGGGGTTTTTGCTCAAATGTTGGACACTATCTCAGTGCGTTGTTTGGCCAAATATTCTTGACTGGACAAGTATGAAATACAATTAATCAATAAAATAAATCATTTTAAGTTAAGACTAACAGGTATTTTTTTTGTGCTTTTTTTACTCTGTGCTTATGCCATATTGCCAATATTATAAACGTTTCACACATTGAAACATATAGCCATCTTTAAAAGATCTTTAGTTTTTGTTTTGGGTTGTTGCTCACATTTTAGATCTGAAAACACTTTCATCCCTCTTATACAGAGCCTGTCTGGACAAACAGCCTGATGGACAAACATTTTCATGCTGTTTATACTTTGATGTAATAATTTGATGAATAATACGATGAATGTAAAAGAAAATTGTACTGAAGTATGACAAGACTCCTTTTATCTCCTTATAAGTGCCTTAAAATAAATCAAATAAATTCAAATATAAAAAATTCAATAAACTAACCTCTTAGAAGCCTACAAAGCCATAATATCATCATCATCTGAGCTTATAGGAATACTAATCACGGTTTAGGTAAGCCTCTACATTTGAGTACAGGCATAAAAAAGTCTTTCTGTATTTACTCTGAAATCCTAACAAACTTTTAGTCAGATTTAAAGTGAGGAAAGGATGGTTACACTGTGCGTTCTTTTAAACAATGTCTAGGTTATTTAAACCTGCTGCGGAACCTTTTTAACCTTTTCAAACAGATGTTAAAACAAACATCTGCATGCTCTCTTGTAAAAACATTAACAATGTAAGACCAGAAAGATGACGGGCTAACAGGTGGTGACAGGAGGGAAGAAAGAAAGAAAGAAAGAAAGAAAGAAAGAAAGAAAGAAAGAAAAAGTGAGAGCCAGACAGACAATTAACAGACAGAGAGAAAATAAAGCGAGGGAATAAGGGAGGAAAAGAGTGAGACAGTGAGTGTGTAAATAGAGCTTAAACGTGCAGTAGGAATGAAATTCGCCCTGGGATTGCCTAGGTAAACAAGGCAGCCGAGACTTCTGTGGAGACGCTAATAAAACAGAGCTGTTCTTATCAGCTGAGCAGATGGTCTAACCCATCACATCTACTCAAACAGGGCCTAAGCCATCAGCATTCTAATGAAATTATTTATGATCGAAGATTACATTCGAAACCTTGAACACACAACGCCACAAATACCTGCCTAAAAAGACGTGAGCGGGCGGAGATAGCAGGAGGTTTATGATCGGAGAAAGAGGGAGCGAGGGAACGCGCCAGAGGGTGCGTGTCGAGTGTTAACGGGCGCGAACAACGAAGACGGAAAAAAAAACCCATATATACAGGAAAGAAAGGGAGAAAGAATTGAGGGTAGGAGGGAAAGGACAAAACCATTTTGGTATGCTTTGTTGGCGAGTGGAAGGCGGTCGCCGGGGAAAGGGGAAGGACAGACAAACAAACGAGGCTCTGAGTGGATAAGTAGAACTGGTGGTTTGTTTTAGAGGACATGTAGCCCCCGTGGATCGACCCTCCTGCTCTGCGTCTCGCGTCCCCCTTTTCCCTCCCCACCCCTTCCGCCTGACCCCTCTGCCCCGGCTTACACCCCGGGCCGCTCCCCTGACAGTGGGGTTGCTTAGCCGACTTAGCTTAGGTCAGGCACCTTGACCAAGGGCACAGCCCCGTCTCACCACCCCCCTCCTCCACCACCACCCCGGCGCCTCTACAGGTATTTATTTATTTGTTTTATTCCCCAGCAATCCTCATATAACATCTCACAGTGGGACAAAGAATAGGGATGAAACAGGAGGAGGAGACAGGAGGCAAAAAAAGGATGGAGAAGTAAGAATACTGTCCAGTGGAAGGGGGAAAAAAGGATAAATAGGCTAAAGAGAAAGGAGGAAGAATGGGAGATGGAGGGAGGAGAGAATTGATCTGCGAATGGTTAGTATGCAGCCCCCCCTCCCCCAACAACCCCCTCCCTCCTTCTTCCCTCTCCCATCAGTCAGTGAAGGCTTCTAGTGTGTTGTGGACCACTGCCCGGATGCCTCATACATATTAAAGCCCCCTGCTATTATTTATATCATGTCTCTCCCCCCCCCCCCCCCCCCCACCTTGCTCCGTGCCCCTCCACACCACCATACATACATGCACGTGGATCTCAGTCTGCACACACACACACACACACAGATGTTCTGACAGACACACACACACAATGACAGAAAAAAACAGACAGTCTGGTCACATACGCAGCGAAACAGAGGCGTATGCGTGCTGTGGGCTCGCATACACGTCCCACCCGCGTGCTTGCACACACACACACACACACTCAGAAAAATTTGAATGATCTCGGCGTCTCCTCGTGTCTCTCTCACTCTCCATCCCATACCTGTTTTCGTGTCTGAGCCCGACTCATCCTCTCGATTGCACCGTCTTTTTCTCATCTTCTAATTTCTGCTTGATCGTTTTTCAATCCCTCCCTCCTGCCTGTGATGGAGTGATATTATTCGGATAGGTCTTAAGCCCCGGTAAAGCCCATAAGGACCTGTTTGTCTCGCTACCTTGTTTTCCAATGCCACAAGGCGGGGAAACTCTGCCTCTTTCATATTGTTTGTCCATTCGGACTCAGGGTTTGTTAAATTTGTGTTTGAATCGGAATAGATCTTGATTTAATTAAAAGAAAAATGTAAAAAAGCTCAACCTGAGCTTAATCCAAGGAGAGACCACACAATAATTGTTTTAAAGCATTAATGCTGATATAAAAGCATTAAATGGAGATGAAACAGGAGAACAAATAAACTTAATCTCAGAACAAAAAAGAGTTGTCACAGAAAAATAATTAAAGTTTGTATACACACAGAGGAGAAAAGGAATCAAAAAAAATAAACACTTTATTGTAACGATGTTAACATGTAGAAAATATTTATTTCATTTACATTTTTAGCATGTAGAATATTATCTACATTTTGAATACAGCAGAGCCTGGAACCAAACTCACTTCAAACTTTCTCTTATTTAGATAATCTAAATTCTCTAATGAAGGAGCAAAATGAATACATTCAATTTAGACAGCAATGTCTGAACAATGAAATGCAGAATTTTGTCCACTAAAGACCCAAAAATGCACATTTTACAGCTAAATGTGAAGGCAACTTACTTAATTCACTGATACGCAAAAAAAGAAAGTCAGCCAAATGTTTTTAGTTTTAGAGTTATTTCCTTAAGATGTTTTTCCACTCACCATTAGCGTGATTGTCCTAAAAACGACTCATTAGTCTGAAACTTTCAAACCATAATCAGAGCTGCAGAAGCCTCTTCTGAAGAAAGGAGAAATCTTTAGAGTAAAGTCATAGAACAGAATAGAACTTTTCATTGTACAAATGAAAAGGGGAGGCAGACCTAGAAGGACATCTATTGCCTACAAAAGCTGTCTTCTTTCTGTTTATCACAGTAAATTAAATCAATCTTTTGTGACAGTACAGGTACATCTAAAATAAGGTTAAACATTTTTTCTTGCTCATTTCAAAAGGTGAAACTTGTAAAAAAAAATTATTTTGTGTAAAATGCAACATTTCTCTCCTCTGGACAGATATCCAGATGTCAGTCATCGACTCCATTCACTAACAAGAGGGTAAGCCACAAAAGGTCATTGCTGAAGAAGCTGGTTGTTCACAGAGTCCTGTATCCAAGTGTATTAACAGAAATGCGATTAACCCTGGTAATCTGGTGCACTTTTTCCTTCCACTGAACTTCCTATGAAAATGCTTGGATTTATCACTGTCTGGATAGATAGCTTCTTTAGCAGTGATATTTTGTGGCTTAACCTTCAATCAATCAACCAATCAAGTTTATTTGTATAGCACAATTCAGCAACAACGCAGTTTGAAGTTTTTTTATATCATAACAATGTAAAAAAAAAATGTCAATGACTTGATATCTGTCAATTCTGCAACCCTCCTCATGATTGTGCTGCTTACTGATCCAGACTGTGAGACCCTTGCATATTTATTCAGTTGATTAGTTAATTTGGTTGTGACACCATTAGCTTCCAATATTTAACTTTTTAACAATCTACATGATGTATAAGTTTCACTATCTAAAATGTAACAAAAATGTTATTTTTTTTTACAATAACTATATTTTTTTTAGATGTATTTTTATTCCAAGTCCTGCGACATTTATTACTCTGTCTGTAAACAAATGTGAACTTAAAGCCTTTTTTTTTTAATTCATGAAGGCGGACATAACTAGCATTTTTTTCTCAATCAATGCTCAGAGGGTTGTAGTGGTATTTCAAACTGCTTTTTCCTAATGTGCATGACTCTGCATATTCTGTTTTTGCTTACACTGAATGTTTTGCCATTTGCAAAATGGACAAGACTCATCATCTTTTTCTGGGGGATTTCAAAACTGCAATGAATTTTAGAAGAACATCTATTTTCAAAGAAGCTAAAGTTTTTTTTAAAAACACTAATCAAATAGTTTAACATTACATGCATAGTGTTGAAAATAAAGTGCTAACTTTACGGCATAGGAACTACAATATGAAAGTAAAAAAGAAGGAAAAAACCCATCCTTTTTGTTAAATGAGATAAAATAGGATTACTACATTGATAATCCTGTTTCTTGAACCACCCTTAAATGTCTGTTGAAACTCTCTGGAATATTAAAAGCGGTTTTGTCTGTCACAGTAAAAACAATATTCTCCCTGTGAGATGCACAATCACAGCTGGAAATACTTGAGGGGTGCCAGAGAATAGCGTGCAGAAGGACCAACATGATGCAAACAGTATGCTGAGGAAATAGGAGTGTTTTATTTAAAGCCCTGTGAGGATGTGACTACCCAGACAGTCATAATGATTTATGCTAATATCTGTACTACATGTGTGAAAGTAGCATGCATGCCAGCAGGAAGGAACAAGTTATCAGTTGGGTTTGTTGAAATGTTCATGTGCAGAGTTTACACTAAGGTACTGATGTGATGCTAATCTCAAAAAGGCTACTACAGTACCTTGTACAGAAACATTTTCACATTTTGTTCTGCTAGAACCACAAAGTCCAGTGTGTTCTATTTGTACCCTAAATAAATGCAATCATGTTGCTTTCAGAAGTCACCTAGTTAGTAATTAAAACACACCAGTGTGTAATTTAACCCCTGTGTAGATAAGAAGAGCCTTGTGAAGGTCAAGGAGCACACTAGAAAGGTCAGAGAGTTGTGGAGAAGTTTAACCAGCATTGGTTTATAAAGAAAAGTCTTTGAGCATCTTCCGCGAACTTACATACAAACTAATATTAAAAAACTAGATAACAAGGCCATTAACCAGAGAAGTAGCCAAATGGGCCGTGGTAACCCTGTAGATACTACAGAGATCCATTGAATCAAGTGGAGGAATCTGACGACAAGACATACTTTAGTCACGCACTCTACAAATCTAACGTTTAGAATAAAGCTGCAAGAAAAATCTTTTTCTTGCAGCTTGTAAGCTTATAGGGGACATCAAAACATGTGGAAGAAGGTGCTTTGGCAGTAGAAGATCAACTGATAATTTGACCAGTTGGCAAAATGGGAAATTAACACCGCTCATCATTCTGAACACATCATCTCCACAGTGACACACGGTGGTAGCAGCATCATGATGTGGAATGGCTTTTCTTCAAGTGGGACAGAGTTGGAGTTGAGGGGAAATAAATACAGAGCAATCCTGGGGGGAAAAGTCCTTTTTGAGGCTCTACAAGATTTTATACTATAGGTACAGCTAAAGATCAACATATTCATGTTTTAGATTGACCTAGTCAAAGTCCACATAAGATCACTGTGTGAGGTATGTCTCCTTCACTCCCACTTTCTTACTAGCTCTCTCAATATTTGTGACCATACAGCTTAATTGACACACCATACGGTTCAATAAATGTATATCCACTGAATAGTTCACTTAAGCAATAAATAACCAGCGAATCTGCTTTGATTAAAACATTTTCATGTAAACTGAGGCTAAAAGTCTGAAATGACTCATTTTTGCAGTAAAAAAAAAAAAACAGAAATAAAAAAACCTATAAAACAAGATCACAGAAACAGATGAAACCTCTGAGAAACAAATATTTTGTGCTTTTGTCTGTTAGACAGTAAAAAAGAAAATATTCTCCATGTTGTATGCATGTCTTGTCACTAGTGGAAATGCCAGAGGAGAACATGTTGAAGATGCAGCATGATGCCATCAGTGTGCTAAGGGAAAGTGAGTGTTTTATTTAAAGTCTGCTGAGGATGTCGGATAAGACTACCCAGGTAGCCATAATGATTTATGCTAATATCTGTTCTACATGTGTAAGCATAGACAGTGGAAATAAACAAATTGAAATCAGTATGCAGTCCAACAGCAACAAATATAAACAGGTAATCTTATCACTTTGAGTTATTAAATTACATCCTGTTTTTATTACGTCTTCCAGAAAAATCAAGGTGTGGATGTTCAGTGGCTTGCAGAAGTATTAATGTTTCATGAACATTTTAACATTTTGTTGATTGCAACCACAGTTTTCCCTCCACCGGTGTGTAATTTATTATTGATCTCTGTAGAAATCCTGCGGTTTCGCGACGATCTCAGAGATCTGTCACAGCATTATAGAACAAACAGAATCGTAAAGACAGAGGAACACAGGGGGAAAAGGTATGCGTGCATTTAAGGAGATGTATGAGGGGAAAACATCATACATGACCATCATGCTGAGGGAATGGTTTTCCTTCAGCGTGGGAAACTATGCAGGGAAACTAGTTGGAGTTGATTGGAAGACGGATAAATTGAAGGCAATCCTGGAAAGAAAACCTTTTAGAGGCAACAACAGACTTCAGACCAACATAGATTTTCACCCTTCCTCGTGGACGCTCTGTCACAATGTAACATGACTATCTAAAGTCCAGACTTAAATCTCATTATGAGATTTCCAACTTGACAAAGTTTTCAACCTTTATCAGGTTGAAAACTGACAAAAACTTTCATTCCTTTTGTTTCTCTCCCTGTCTGTCCAAATACTGCAAATAAAGGCTAATAGTACCATGGAAACTTTTAAAAATAAAAATCTGCCAAGACTTCAAAAAGCATGTTCTCAGACCTCATCAATCCAATCTGACTGATCTAAGGATATTTTGCCCAGAGGAATGGGGAAGGTTCAACCAAAAGACTTGCAGCAGTAAATGAAGGAATGGAGTGAAGGGTGGCACTTGAAGCTACAGAATCTGGAGACGAGAAAACAAGCTGCACGCATTCAGATGTCATTTGTTAAAGTTCTTAAAACCCATGAGTATATTTTCTTCCCCTTTGTATTGGTCTGTTAGGAAGTTTGTAGTTGCAATAGGATAAAATATGAACGCCTTTGCAAGGTTCCATACATGGAGCTTCTCCATAAAGAAGTCCTATTGGCAACAGTTTTAGACCAATTTATGTTCTCTATCTCCACATCTGTGACAGGGAACTGAACTTATTCTTTTGATTTTATAAAAGATTCTGGTCGTCTCGTCTACCAGAGACTTCTCTTCCTTCTTGCGGAAGTTAGACCCAGTTACTCTTAGTCTAAACAGTGTGTGATTGCAGATGTTTCTTTAGAGAGAAAAGAAGCAGAATCTGTGTTGATGCTCTTGTAGTCATGCAGGTGATAAATTTCCCCTAATGAAAACATATGTTTTGACCAACTTCAGCATTGTCACCCTTTTAGCCTCTATTAGATTTAGACACAGTCGCACCATTTTCCACAAAAACACAAATTCATAGAGTGGGTTCTGTGAAGTTCCATGGGACCTTTGGCAGCTCTTCTATTTGTTTTTTGTTTTTTTATCCAGCCCTTTTCTTCCATCCCCGCTCTCTCTGCTGGGGTTTCCTTCTCGGCCTCCTTCGCCCTCATTGCTCCACTCCCTCCTTCTTTACTCTTCTTCCGCTCTTCCCTGGCTGTGATGTCCTTGAGGACCAGCTGAAGCTCCCATAAAGCCTGCAGTAAATGGCTCTAATCCGGTAATAAATGGTTGTGTCCTACAGACAAGGGTGTGAGGCTGCTGTGGCCGTGGGTTTTATCAGATGGAATGGTTTTGCCACACAGACACACACGTTGCGGAAACACACAAGCGTTCACAGATGTAACAGAAGCTGCATACCATAATAGAAGGCCTTTACACCCCGATATTGTTTCCGTCTCTCTCTCTCTTCCTCTCTCTCTCACACACACACACACACCCCTGCACACTCATTTATACACCTTCAGATGGAATCACAGCGTCTTAGATTGTGCAGCTTTTATGGATGCCATGCAACAGCAGCACCATTATTACCTTTAAATGATTAGAGATGCGACTGTGATGTATTATGATGATAGCATCGTATGGAGCTGTTGCACCACTCTTTATGCCGGCTGGGGAAGACTGTAACTGAAAGAAAGAGCAGGGAGAGACACAATAGGAAGAATAGTAATGTGACCTTTTGAGATAGTTGGAGTTCACCTGTATTTAATCAACAAATACAATTGATTTTTATCTCTCCAGGTTTTATTTGTGTACCACTGTAGTGACATAGCCCTCTGAGGCTGGATTGTGTTATGTGGGTGTGTGTGTGTGTAAGATGGGTGGGGGAATGTCTTACAACCTCCTCATTCCTTGTTGAGTAGTAACCCAGAGCGGTGCTTTCATTTTCCTGTCATAACATATATTGATTTTTTTTTTTGCCCTACCCATGTGTGTGAGCTGTACCTGCACACGCTTTGCTGTTTGTGCTCTAAGCGTTGGACTCTGATGGGTGGCTGTGCCTCCGTTCAGGTGGAGCTGACCGGCAGCAGCGTGTTCGACTACATCCACCCAGCGGACCACGTGGAGATGGCCGAGCGGCTGGGGATCAAACCGCATCTGCGGGCCGAAGCCGGCTGCCACATTGCCCCCGACAGCGCCTCCAGCACCGCCTCCACCTCTTCACTAGCCGGTACCCCTGAGCCTGGTACTTTTTGTCCTGTAATAAGCAGCTAAATTTTGATTGTTGCGATTTCCCTAGGCAAAGTCTCTCGCCACATAATATAGAAGTGGTATTTTTTACTTTGCTTATCAGTCATTAAAATGGTATTTTGATCTTTGACGGCAGGTCCCTCCAGTCCTCATTCTGCTGCTGACGATCCTCCAGAACGTGGCTTTTTCATCCGAATGAAGTCCACACTCACCAAAAGAGGCCTACATGTCAAATCCTCCGGATACAAGGTGAGGAGTTCACCATAATCTCAAAATATTCATTCAGTAACATTAGGTAGAGATTACAGTTTCATACCGATCATGTCTGAAATAGAGGAAGTGCTGTTATTACCAGAGTTTTTGAACAATCTGGATTTTCTTGACTGGTTACAGATTCCCAGTTTTATTTTTTATTTTGTTTGATTTGCCGTCTGCCAATGCCAGTTTTTTCTTTTTTTTTTTTTTTTTTACAATTCTGATGTTTTCAAGGATTATAACAAGTAAAAAACAAAAGCAAATGCTGCAGGTTATTTGATAGATGTATTATTATTGTATTCAAGATTAAATTACAAGTAGCCACATTTTTGCATAAACTTTATCTCTTTTCTTAACAAACTTGATGTGCATCAAAGTACATTCTGTTGGTCAACGTGGTTAAATTTAGACTGAAAATAGTAGGAAATCATAGTTTTTATGCTTTCTATAACTCGGGAAATGAATTTTGATTTTTCATTGTTCAACCTGCAGATCAGAGCCAATCTCTGGCACTGTTTTTTTTGGGGGGTTTTTTCAGCACCCGTAGCATTTTCATCAGCTATATGGAGCATAAAGGCCTCTGGGTGATTTTGCCCCCTCACCAATGTGTGCTCTCATTTATACCCATGAGTTGCCATTTTGTCCCTTCCTAATTGCGTTTTGTACCTACAATAATTTCACACCCAGCTTACTCAAAGCATTGTGAAAAAATGCATTGACAGTCATAAAATGCTCACACAGTACGCATAATTTAACATAATAGTTTACTATTTTTAGCTTAGTTGCATTTATTTTGTTTGGGTGAGAAAATAACCCAGGAAAAATATTCTACGGATAAAATGTGGAACACACTAGTTCCATTTATTTGGTTCTCATCTTCATTTGACCTTTTGAGTATTATGAAATATGACAGATTTTTGTCCCCTGATTAAGAAAAAGCTGACTTCCTGATGAAATTTTTTGTCCTACCGTTTTATAACTACGAGATAATTACAGAAGGCTGGTGCCCAAACTTGGTGCCAAACATCCTTTCAAAAGTAAAATCAGCTATGACACAATAAAAATTAATGCTAAACAATAGCCTTAGGGTGAAATGAGTAGCACACACCATATAATACAGATTCTTCTGTCCTACCTGTTGCTGCACACAACTGGTCAGCTGGCTAAAAGAAGGCAACTACAGGTTTCCCTCCCTTTGAAATTCAAATTTGTCTTCTTGGAAATATTTCTTTGTGGAAAAAACAGCCAAGTTGTAAAAAATTCCAAAAAGCATTGCCCATCATGCTTTTTAGTTTACACTGTCATAAGCATCATTTCTGTTTAGTTGTCGACCACACGGTCCTTATTCAACTAATTAATATTCAAACAAATGATATGGACAACTTTTCTTATAACTATAATTATCATTAAGTCACTTTGTCTTAACAAAATTAGGAAAACATTTTTCTGTTTTAAATCGAAACAGTAAGATAATCCTGTACATCATCACAAAAGATTTTTTGATACTCTGACGTTCTAAAATCTATGAACATTTTACCTCAGGCAATCTCATTATATCCAGAGAATAAACAGCAGAGATGGAAAGAGTATAAAAATAGTGTTGTCAAGTAAAAGTACAGTTACTTTGGTACAATTTTACCTTGTAAAAGTTTAATTTAAATAAAAGGTACCTTTAGTCAATACAAATTATAATCACAAGCAGCAGATAAAACTGGTACTGTTGATGTTTGATGTTTAAATATTGTACAGAATGTTTATTTGGTCATAGCACAGATTAATTTCCACCACTGCTAAACAGGAACATTATGTTTACCTATATTTGGTTGGACCTCTAGGTTTTGTTTCTTGCTGCCCAGAGTTTCACAGCAGTCTTGTTTCCTGGCTCTGACCTTATCACACACTAAACCAACCCATCTCACAGAGTACACCGCTCCCGAAGCTGTAATGTCAGACCAGCTCCATTTTTGTTTTGGTATTTTGTTTACAGCATTCACCCTGTCCAATTATTCAGTTCGATCTCCACTTGGATGTATCGATGCATTAGTTTGTGCTCCCACTTGACTTTGTTTTTAAGGACCACGCTCTGCTTGTCAGGTCATCCATGTGACCGGTCGGATCCGCTGCCGCCCCGCGCTCGTCCCGGGTTTCACGCGCTCAGTCTATCGCCCGATGGGCTTGGTGGCTCTCGCACACACGCTCCCGCCCTCCACGCTCAACGAGGTCCGCATGGAGAGCAACATGTTTGTCTTCCGAGTGAACATGGACTTGCAGGTCACATATTGTGAAAACAGGTAGCTTATTTTATTATCATAATATTTGTGCGGACAATAAGTGCCACTGCACATTTGTCCAATGTGTGAATTTTTGTTTAGTGTAGTTTTTTTTTTCTTTCTTTCTGGAGTGTGCCCACATTCATGTTTTTTCATGAGCGGCTGGCAGAATCCCCAGCCAGCTGGTGGTTTTTAGAAAATACATCTGCTTCTGTTTAGTTGACAAATTTGTTTTTCTTTTTGTTTGTTTCTTTTTTTATCCATTGCTCCACAGGATCTCAGAGTATATGGATCTGACCCCAGCGGAAGTGGTGGGACATACCTGTTATCATTTCGTCCATGTGGAGGATCTGGAAAATATCCGGCAGAGCCACGAGGACCGTGAGTCACACACACATTTTCACATGCAGACAGCTTCTCACTAGTGATATTGGGATGCTATAGGTGTGCATTGTCTGGTTGTGCAAGGCGCCCTCTGCTGCCACATTTCTGAACTAACCAACTACTCTGCTTTCTCACCGTTAGTGCTGAGGAAAGGCCAGGTGGTGACGGGCTACTACCGCTGGCTTCAGAGGAGAGGAGGTTACCTGTGGATCCAGTCCACTGCCACTGTCTCCATCAATCACAAAGCCCCCCATGAGCGCAATGTCATCTGGGTGAACTACGTCCTGAGGTCGGTCCAGCAGCTGCACATTCTCAGGCTCTTGTCAAATAAAGCTGTTGTTATATGCTGACAATATTATGCCTGTGTGCAGAAATCCTTCCGGGGGGGGAATAGGTGATGAAACATGCAGGGATTATTGGTGGAGATTTGGAGGTTACTGAGAAAGTACTGACTTCAAAGCGTATTATTTTTGAGCTTGTTAATTCTGACAGCCTTAACACAAACTGCTGAAATAAAGCACGACTTAGAAATATAAGTGCTTTCATTATTTTTAAGGATACCTGGAGAGAGAGAGAGAAAGGGCAAAGTGTTGGAAAAACCAGAAATTTATGGGGTTTTTTTTTTCCAAGTTCTCCCTTTTGTTTCTTCAGTCCACAGAATATTTTCCCAAAAGTCTTGTTAATTATGAAGATGTTTTCTAGCAAATGTGAGATAGCCCTTTACATCAATCTTTTTATTATTGTTTAATTGTGCGCACAAGCCAGTGTAGAGTTTAGATTTAAACTCTGCACTGTGATGCAATACATCCATCTCAGAGAAAATTAAACGAGAATGCACAGTATGAAATTTTGTTTATCTACTTGTTGTATTCTATATAGAGGAGTAGGCAGCTTATCATGTTGAATAAACAAAGATCATTAGACTGTAACAAGCGCAGGGCATTGTGTAATGCACATGCAGCTCCGCCCTGCTCTGCTCCTATCAATCACACATCTCAGATGATTTGCACTTGACTCACCCTGTGGCTACAACAAGTAGCAAAATGGAGCAGGAAGGTTTTAAGCAAATCTAAAAACAGGAGAAGTTATACTGCTTACTAAGACTATGCTCTAAAAACTAAAATGTAATTAAAATAATATGTCATGTCTACTTGGGGCTCTGGCCTATAATTAAATTTATGGGATCAGGTTCCGACACAATGCCTACAGGCTCAGGCCAAGTCAGGCTGGATTTTTTTTTGTCCCAGTCTAAACTCTACTCTTTATATGTTGTTTTTTTTGTCACGGTTTTGCTACTATTTTTGGTGATTTCTGTCCAGAGAAGATTCATCACTGTTTCATGTTTTCTCCATGTATGGATAAAGGCTTTTACTGTGGGCTACTGAATTCTCAAAACCTTGGGAAAGGTTTTGCAGCACTTCCTAAAACAAATACACGTCATCGGCACTGTTCTTCATCGTTCCATCTTCTTTAGATTGGTGCATGTTGCATTGCATTTTGAGAGCTTTTAGCCAACTTTATGCTGTCAGACTGGGGTTTTTTTTATGTAATTTGTGGATTCTTCACGTCTGATTGTAATCAGGCAAAAAGCTAATTTGGCATTTAATAAGGGGGGCATTTTAACTTTCACACGGGGCCGGGTGGCTTTAGAATCCACCTAATGAATTAATCAAATCATCGTTTGAAAACTGTGTTTACTTCATTCTTGTCTGAATGACAAAAGCAATGTATATTACTTTGGAGGATGTTTAGAGTTAAGGTATGGGGGATTGTCACAAAGGAACCGCAGATCAGAATCTCATTTTCTCTTCATTGTCACAATTGTTTTTTCTTTTAAAAGTTACATTTTTAAAAAATACAGAAAAGATTATTTTAAAAGTTACTTTGAATCAGTTAGTAAGCTGTTTGAAAGTCCTCATAGTTTCTGTGGTGTGATCCAACATTATTAGTATGCAGCAATATAACAATGCCTTCTTGTTATTCAGCTCTGTTGCTCTGAATTAGCAGATATGATCCTATTGAAAAGCTTTTAGGCTGAAACGCAACATTTCAAATGTCTTCACCTTGTTTTTAAATATAAATTACCTTTTAAATGTTGTATTACTCTTGGTTATGTCTTAATGTATTTTATACATACACACAAACGCATGCAGAGTAGCTAAATGCTGGCTCTACAACTAAGCAGTCAGACAAAAACAAGAGGAGGAGGCTGAATTTCAATGCTAATTAGACTAAAGCTATATAATTAGTACAAATGGATGTCAGAATTTTAGGTCTGAATGGTGTTTTAGTTAATTAGTGTTGTAATTACAAGAGCTCATTAACTTCTCGAACAGCCTCCCCTCCTTGTCGGAGCTTAACTTTGTATAGGTGGGCTGCTAAATGGGGCCCAGTGTGCATGTGTGTGTGTGTGTGTGTGTGTGTGTGTGTGTGTGTGGTAATGCGTATGTTTGTTTATTAAGGACTGTTTAAGGGGCCAGAGGTGTGTTAGGCAGAGGTTAGAAGCAGCTGAGGTAGTTTGGCTATTGGGGGCTGTTATTTTCCTGATTATATGTTGTTTCTGTCTCTAAGTATTCACTCAAACTAGTGCTGCTGCTTTTTTTTTTTACGTAAGTGGATTTAAGTGGTTGATCATTTGTTTATCTCTCTCCTCTCTTTCCATCCAGTCGAACTGAGATGCCCGACACTCCCTTGGATCTGCTGCAGCTACCGGAGAGCATAAGAGCCGAGAGACTTCGAGTCAGCTCGTCCCCCACCGACGGCTCCCCGCAGGCCCGAGGTAGTACTCATTACTTGACATGCATGTAGAAAATACCAGTTCCCTTCCAAAGCATTCACACTTTTCAGCCTTTTAGCTATTTGTCACGTTACAGCCATGAATGTCAAGGAGTTTTAACGGAATTTTATGTGATAGAGAAGCAAAAGTAGTACAAATTTGTGACGTGGGAAGGAAATAAGTCTGAAAAGACGGCATGCATTTGTATTCAGCCTCCGTCTTATACCACTAAAAATCAAATCCAGAATCCAGGAATTGCTCAAATCTGATGCCACACCTTGTTTGTTTACATAATGTGAAGAAGAAAATTGTGCTCGGTGTCTTCTACAAAGGTATTATGTATTTTCCAGACACATTGTGCTATTCTATAGGTCATTTTATTTATTCATTTAAGGTAATTTTATTTATATAGTACATTTTCAGCAACAAGGCATTTCAAAGCACACAATCAATTAACTATCTTATCTTCAGTTGTTATAAAAATGCTGCCAAACATTTGACTTCGCAATTTAGCATTTTTGAATTCGGCCTCTGTCTCTTTAAGAAGTTCCTGCTCTTTCTGACACTCCGCCTTCAGCATGATAGCATTTCTTAAGTTAGCCTTTGGCAGCATTCTCAGGAGCGTTGTACGCAAAAGTAGTTTGAACGATGAGCTCAACACTTTAATAAGCAAGGAACACTTGGCACATGGAAGTGGCAGCGTCATGATGTGGGGATCTATTTCTTCAGCAGGGACAGGAATGATTTGTGCAGGGAAATTCTGGACATATCTGATGGAAGGTTCAACCCACTTAACTCTGTGGGGAAGGTTCGCTTTCCAGCAGGACAATGATCCCAAAGCCACACATAAAAGTACAGAAAGTGGATTAATTTGTTAGAAGAGCCCAGTTAAAGTCTGTACCTAAATCTGACTGTGAATCTGTGGCAGGATTTGATTCTCCATCAAATCTGAATGAGCTTGGGTTATTTTGCAATAAAGAACAGAAGAAATATTTTTCTAGATATCTGATATCAGATGAATACTTTGCAAATATATAAAAACTATGTGTCTTTTTTCTTCAGTCTTTGCTGTTATGCACTACTTTACATTTTGGTTTGTCGCATAAAATCCTGAAAACATACACAGTTGCTGTTGCCTGACAGATGCGGGATGTGAGTACTTTAGCGAGGAACAGTGCCTACTCTCTTCATCGAAATTTATTTTCCTGCTCAGGTCAACCACCGGGGAAGACAGTCGGAAAGAGTGACCCTGACAGCAAAGGTAGAGAAAAATTTGCTGCCCCCGCCGTCCAATCAGAGGAGAGAAGGAAGCGCCTGCTAAGGTCCGACCACGAGGGAGCGCCTCCTGAGAGCCGGCGTCGCCTGGAGGAACTTCGACACACGGAGGAAGTGGTGTCAGCCTCCTCAGACCTCGAAAGTGAAGGCGATGAGGAGGAAGAGCCGGAGTGGGAGCAGGGGGGCGACAGCGACAGACTGAAGCAGGAAGACAGCGGGGGAGGGGGCAAACAGGGCAGAGGAGGGGACGCCACAACGGGAGGGGACAGAGCGGGCCGGGTGCACAACGGCCGGGCCGTCATCCAGCAGCTGAAAAGCGTGGTGGCACCGTCCACCCTGCCGCAAAGTCCCACCATCAAGACTGAACACGAAGTCCTGTCCACCGGAGGGCGCTGGGGGTCCCACACGCACGCCTCACAGCCCCAGCCGACGCACGCGCACACACCGTCCAGCAGCCTAAACGGCGACAGCCCCACCACCCCAATCCCAGATTCCTCGTCCAGCAGCGAGGCGCCGCCGAAGGGCCTGTTCACCCCTCCGTCTCCTGCCCTATCTCCTGCCATGTCCGTGTCCTCCCCACAGCCCCGCGAGGACAGGGTCGTCTCCGGGATAGTGAGCCGTGGCGCCGCGGGCGGCGGCACCGGAAACGGCCCCGACTTCGAGCTGCTCCAAAGACTAGCGGGTGGCGCGGCCGGACGGGTCCTCTTCCACCCCCTCGCCCTCGGTCCTCAGGGCCCTCAGAGCCTCTACGCTCCCAGCACCATCCGCTACGCTCCGCCGGAGCTGCCGCCCTCCCACCACCACGGTGGGGGCCATGGCGACAGCCTGCAGCTACGCTCGGACCACCACAAGGGACCCCCGCCGACCTTCTTCCCGCACTTGCAGCGGCTGGCCGGGCTGCCACCCTTCAGCGGTTTCTCACCGTCTGACAGCCCTTTCTCCTCCAGCCTGCCTTTCTGTATGAACGGACTGAGGGGGGCCGCGGGCACGGAGGAGGACTGAACCTCACCAGGGGAGAAGGAGAGAGGAGAAAATCAAAAATGAAGTGACATGACAGACCGAGAGACACTGCAAAAGGGCATGAAAGACAGAAATGGCCTCTAAGGACGTTACTAATTGGACAATGAGCTGAGTAACTGCAGTCTTGAAGAATGCGATACAAAAATCTACGGTGAACCAGTGACAGCAGCTCTCAGAGAAAACAGAACACGGACACTTTTGATTGGCTGTCCCTAAAGACGTCTCATCTCCGCAACAATACAGAACTCTGCTCTGTCCTTCTCTAGACGACCGCGTTGCTTTCTGTGTCTCTTCCACTTGGAGAAGCCATACTGTACATAGCTACGAACGAAACCACGAAGACCCTCAGCTTACATCCATGTCACTTTTACTCCAGTTAAACCAGTAGGAGGACTCTTGCCAATGGGGGGATGAAAGGAGACATTTGGAGTAAAATGTTTTTATCATTGCAGTATTATAAAAGTATCTCTTCCACTGGGTTTCCCTTAATATAGGTAGAGATGACCTTTTGATGTTTTATATCGGATCTCTGAAAGATATTACAGGAGTGTTCATCAGTCAGCCATACTTAAAGCACAGTGTTGGGACAAAACCATGAGTAACGTGGTCCCAGACATTCCAGTATTATATAAAGAGTGAAAAATTGCATCGCAGACAGTTGTTGTTTGAATATAAGATGGTAATTTGTTTGACTAAGTGTTAATTATAGTATATTCTTTATGAAGCTGAGGGTGTGTTTGTGTATGAAAGCCATACCGTTTTTTTCTTTTCTTTTCTTATCATTATTAATATTTTTTTTAAAACATTAATTCATTGATGTAGGATCTTTGTTTCCAAACATACAAATTAACGTAGTTTTATTGGATGTGAAATGTCATCCATTTTTCTTTTTCTTTTTTTTTTTTAAAAGTATATTTCTGAGAATGTTTAGAGGAGGACATGGTGCAGGACAGAAATGTTTTTGTCACCTGGACCTCTTGTGTTTTTTTATGAGCACTTACTGAAATTTGTTCCGGTGTGAACTCAATGCACTTGGTGACTCGGATGTTTGATCCTGTTAAAACAGAAAAACAACAGAAGTGGTCGTTAATAATATAGACTGACTGCAGAGCACTGAAGGGGGAGGGGCGGCGGTATTTGTGTTAAAAAAAAATCATTAAAAAAAAAAAGACAGGTCGATAAATAGACCCTTGTGGTCATTAAAATATGACAATTTGGGGTCGATATAACAAAGCTGTCAACTCGGTATAGGGTTTTAAATTAAAGTAGAGAAACGGGGCTCTCAGCGTTAATTAGCATCTCCGGTAAAGATGTGCATGTGAAGTCATCTTTTATTGCAGCAGCATAATGCCACAATAAATACCTACTTTTAATTTGAATGCTAATATTCAGAGAGTATTAAAAGCAAAACGCCTGACGTTATGAAGGAATCATTTCCCACAATTAGTGATCCCCTGAAATAAATGTAACAAAAGCAGCAAACAAAAATGTGTTCTCCCCTTTTCGAAATTTATAAGATCACAAAGTGACTGATGGGTTTGATACACTCAATAGAAGAACGCTCCTGTTGCCGCACACTGCTGTTCAGCTGGCTGAAAGTAGGCTGCTACACTTTACTCACCATTACAGGGATGACAAATTCAGCTGTTCACAATTATTCATAACGTAAGGAAAGATGTACTTACTGTTATTATCGCTCAGATGGAATGACAAGAAAGTTGCAGTATAAAATATAATAATACACAAGAGTATTTACACATGTAAGTGGAGAAAAATGGACAATCATCATTCTGTGTAAACTAAACGATCGTCACTCATGACTAATATTAAAACAAAACTACTGAAATTGGAGTCACAAAAAGGTTGAATAAATGCTTCGTAGTGAGAAAAAAATGGTTAAAATAGCACTTGAATACTAATATTAAATTTAGTTGATGTTTATTCTATCAATTTGCTTTAGTTTACGTATCAAAATTGGAGTAAAAAATTTATTTTGCAGATACCATTGCTAGATTTTAAGTATCAGTGGATTGCATAAAATTAAAAGGGTTGGGCATAATTGTTGCTTTTCTGTTTCATATAAAAGCTCTGAAATTAATCAGTGTTTAATGTATTCTCATACCAACCCACGTGTAAAAGGGATTTATGTAAATTATTAAGTAAATTATGACGCCGTAGTGTTAGTTTTCTTCTTTTACTGAAAGGGATCTGGAGATTTAAATAAAACTCCAGGGAGAAGAGCTAATCAGGTAGATATGCTATAAAAAGACGTGTAAATGCTGCATCATCAAGATAGAAAAAGAAAGTTTAAAAAAGAACAAAGTGATTTAAAAACTATTAGAATTACATACTGGCCCATGCTGAGTAAGTCATTTTAAATAATAATCTATTCCTGAGGTATACGTACAATGCGACATTGAGACCCAATTTTTCTGTGCTACTTTCTAAAAGGGAAAAGACAGGAGAATGTTCAGTAAAGCAGGAAATGGGGGGGGGGGGAAGCTTCTCACCTAAACCTTTCCACAGTCAGAGCAAGGATTAAAAAGTTTACTTGAAACAAAACTAAGCTGGAAAAGTCCCTAAGCTCATCTTGCCACCATGTACAGTTAGCAGGATGAATCAGTTTCCAAAGTTTTTCATTTCTGCAATGAAAGATGAATTCATTTTAAGCCTCTTTACACATCTTTATCAAGGAGGCCAATAAATGTTGTGGGCGACTCAAAGTGCAAAAAAAAAGTTGGATTTATACTAATTAAAATGCTTTTCAAGGTCGAGAAAAAGGCATTTTCTACTTTTCAATTTGTGCTCGTACCGGACGAGACACTTGAGATCGAAGGGTATGTAATTTGAAAACGTTAAAATCCTAAAGTTTGACATTTTTCACAAAAAGATCTCTGCAATAATGCAGCCAGTACTTAATGCATTAAGTACTCCATAAATTATATTAAAAAAAAAAAAAAAAGAACTAAAAATTGTTTCTTAGCACTTTGGAATGAGGTCTTTTGGTGCAAAAGACCTCATTTTTTCACGTGTTTTAGCACCTAAAACACGTGAAAAAATGTCAAAAGCTTATAATATTGGGGGCTTTTTTTTTTTTTGCCTTCACAACGAGATTACAGTTTAGTCTCCGCTGAGGATTTAGTTCACACACAAACCTGATGTTCCCAGTCCAATGTTTGGGAAGGGAGAAACCGTCCAATCTGCTGTGTGCAATACGCGCATATGTTGTAGCCGTCACAAATGTCGAGTGTGGGAGCGCACTTGTTCTCGGATGTTTACCGGTGTAAAACTGCAGGTGTGGATGCGGTTCTGAGTGTGTGTTTGTTGGGGTGCATGTGCGTGTGTGAGTGGGTGTCTTTTTGTTTCGGTCTTTTGTTCTCGTTGCCGAATTAAAAAAAAAAACAAAAAAACAAAAGAAAGAAGAAAAAAAAAGCTAACCCCTATGTCCATCACTGTGAATCTAACATTATCCTCCTCACATGTTTGTGAATATGTCGGCCGCCACCCATCGAAGAAAATGAACAAATGTAAAGAGCAAAAAATTTTAAAAAATGATGCAGATGACGATAACAATAAAATATTCCAGTAGAGGAGCACAAGTATAGATTTTGTCGTATTTTCTTCACTCCTCCGCATATTTCAACCTAACTAGAGTCTGAAATATATTAAAGCCCGGCAGACACTTTAAAGATAAGCATGCTTGTTCCTCATTCATATTTGCATTTTGCAAATTTGTCATTTTTCAACACACATCTTTATGAAGTATTTCACAGAATATAAGATGCTGCTCTTAAGCACATTGACACTCCCTTAAAATATTTATTTTCTTTCAAATTTTTTACATTTTAAGTAACAACCTTGACCATATTATATTTTTATTTGATATTGGCAGGCAAACAAAAACACATGATGCACATTTTATAATTATGAAGAGCAGAAAAAATTTTTCCCATGGTTTTTAAATTGTTTATTTTTTCTATTACAAATCAAAAATAAATTAGTGTGCACTGACATAAACCATGTTTTCACTATATTTTGTAGAACAACTATTCTCAAAATTACAGCTGCAAGTATTTTAGGGTGCTTTTCTTATTGCTTTCAGCATCTAGAGACTTTTTTTTTTTACCACATCTTCCTCTTATAGCAGTTCAAACTTGGAGCGTTTATGAAGTTTGGTTTCCAAGTCTTGCCAATAATTCTTAATTTGATTAAGGTCTAAGACATCTTGTTTCTGCTACAGAATAACATCCCCAAAGCATGAAAGCATCCATCTTTTATAATTTAGTAAAGCTTACCAATTTCAATTTAGACCAGAAAGTTTAATTTTAGCCTTTTAGTTCACCTGCTTGCTGTATCTCCTACATAGTTTGTGAGAAACTGATGACGTTGGCTTTCAATTCACAGAAAAGCAACCATTAGTTGTTGCTTTTCAACATCAGAGTAACGTTTATCATAAAGGCCTTCACAGAACAACAGTTTTTATAGGGATTATAATGGCACACCAACTGTCTTTACTAAGTAACTGACATCTGAAGGTGATTATTTAATAGATTTTATTTTAAGGTACCAGAGTAAAGGGGGGTTGAACATAAATCCACCCCAAACTTTTCTCATTGCTATTTATAAAAAGCCATGTATCATTTTCCTGACATTTCCAGGTATGCTTGACGTTGAGTTGATAAAATCCCCTTTGAGGTTTTTTAGTTATTTAACAAAATGTGAGAAACAACATATGCTAACCAAACAGGAGGGGCGGGGGAAAGACAAGTATATACGAAAAATATTTGTGTTACTGAATATGCATGTCCGTGTATTATCAAAAGACCAAGTGGACAATCTTTTTATTTCCCTAAAGTGGACAAAACAATATAAATCCTTAATAAAAGGGCAGCATGTGGAGAAGGTGGGATCAACCCCCTGGCGGGGCATCACCCGAGAGCTCCGGGTTCAGGATACACTCGGCCATAAATTGGTTTGAAATGAACACAAAGGCGTCTCACTTATGAGAAACTATATATGCAGGCACGCGTCGCAATGTATGCAGGGGTGCGCGTGCGGCTGTGCGCACGCTTTGCATGCGTCTTGCTGAATGCGTATGTGTGTGTTGTCTGAAGCAGCCCCAGGGAGGGGCTCTGACATTGAAGACGGGTTAAATCCTGTTTTACATTCAAGTGGCAGGCCCTAGTTCATTAGAGTGAGGATCATTCCTCCTCAAGACCAAAGGAAGCGCATACTAAACAAGAGCAGTTGTTGGGGAGAAAATGCCATTGTACGTGCAGAAGTGTATGCACTGTATGTGTGTGTGGGTGTGTGTGTGTGTGTGTGTGGGGGGGGGGTTGCAAAACAACTTTTCCTCTTTGTCTTATAGCGCCTTTATAAAGTGAGGAAAAGGTGTGGTTTGTGCAACTGAAACCAGCGCGTGTGTGGGTGCGCGCGCTCCAACGTAAGTCATGACAGCCTTCCCCCGACTCGCCTTCAGCTCAGGCTGTCATTGAGTCACCCGTATGCCCTCTCTGTCACTAACTTTGATGGCTTATCTTACCCCCTGAATTAGAGTCGTGCTCCCGGGGGAAATACCTCAGCACATGTAAATGCATTTGAAAAAGTAAAAATATGAGAGGGAATAATAAAGCGAGGCATTGCGGGGAGACAGTTTCTGCCTTGCATGGGAGTTACACTTCTTGTCCTTCATTCTTCCTCTTTATATATATATATATATATATATATATATATATTACTCGTAAGGTTTTCATCTTTGTCACCGTTTCCCCCAACCAGCCTCTCCTCAGATGAGTTTAAACTTCACTCCATCTAAAGCCAGATCCTTTGATCCGTGTGTATGATATTTAACACCTGAGAGCGGATGAGCCGGCTGCTTTTTTGAAACAAAGCAAAGGTAGTGAACCCAACTTTTCAGGGCTGAGGGGCCGTTAATGTGAAATTGAGGGTTTTGGAAATTGCATGAGGCCGGGACTCACGGCCGGCTGTGTTTGGCTGTTCAGGGTCTCGGATAGATGGTGTTTGTCAGTGAGGCCGCGTCTCCTGCCTCTGGGCACCCTGCCCTTTAGACGCGCCAGGCCTCAGGAGCCTCCTGCATGCCAAACAGACCTGTGCAGTCAGATGCAGCCGCAGAAGGGAGAGGAGGAGGAGGAGGAGGAGGGGTGGACGATCGGACGTGAGGAGAGACAAGTCCAGGGCGAAAAGGGTATGGAGGAGGGATCTGAGGAGGAGAGGCCAGCAGAGGAATCGGGGTGGTGGTCACACTACAGCAGAGCCTTCAGTCGGACCTCGAATGTGAAATCCAGCAACACTGAAAACACTTGGCAGAGGTGGGAATAGGTGAGGGAAAGGAGAGGAAGATGGGGAGCTTGCGGGGTGAGTCTAAACAGCAACGCTGTGTGTCGATGGCTGGGAGATTTCACAAACCTTTGCCCTAACCCAGTCAGAGATAGTTATCACAGACAAAGCCCACCCTGCCCAACTCCAGTACTCTCCCACACACACACACACACAGGCGCGCACGCCTACGTACAGCCACACTCTGCTCATTTCGTCTCATATACATGCGCGCAGATGAGGAGCTCATTATAAGAATTATGCATGTACAGAAAACACAGTTTGTACATCTTTTGACTCCCACTGCAGCAGGAGCATCTACTGACTCTGCATTTACCCATTATCTTCAGCCTCATTTGCAAAATTAAAAAAAAACAAAAAGAAAGAAAAAAAAACACGACAACCCCTTATGATGCATTGATTTTAAGCAGTGTGTGCAATTCAAAATGTTTTATTTCTAGTGATTTAAAGAACTTTTTAGAACCGCATCTTTCAGCGTTTCTCGAGACGTTTAAGCGTCTTTGGCGAAGCTTTCATTTTCAGTGAAAATTAATATAATATAAATATGATGAAAACACTGTTTCTGCTGAGGAATATATCAGGATATTCCAACATTTATTCTCACTTAAAATGGTTTAAATTACACAGTCACGTCGTATGACATCGGATTGTAGTGAGACATGATCTCACATGATCAGATGATTGTTATGGATTTTTTAAGGTTTGGCAGGAATCACTAATGTTGTAATTGTAACAATAATTCCCTGTTGTATTGTTTTCTTTTAGGGGGAGTTTCTCTTCCAAATAAAAAAATACATATACCTATTTGAACATGGCGACGGCAGGATCATGCTTCGGATTATCAATGCTTCATCGAAGGAAAATGAAAGTTTTGCAATGGCCCATTCAAAGTCTAAACCTAAATATTGTCACTTTAGTAAGGATGTGCATAATATTTAGATCCATCGCATCATGTGCCTGCTGTTCCCAAATGGTAAAGCTGACTTTAACCTTTCTTAAATTGCAATTGCCTAAGCATGCTAAGGTTGTAGACTTTTTAGAAGTTTGATTTAGAGTCACTGTGGACAACTACAAAGAAAAGCGATTAAATCAAGAAAAAAGAAAGAAAGAAAAGCTGGAATTTTAGCAGCAATCTTCAACTGGCTGTGAGACGGGGGGTTTCAGACAGCCCTTAATACCTTGGGAAATACCTATTTTTAAGGATGAGAAAAGCAGTTACCTGAATAAACAGAAGATGAAATGACGGAATGCTTGAGACTCTTAGGCTTAGAGGAGTTTGTTGGTGGAGTTAATGGCTGGATTAAGCTGGTGCTGGGGAGGAGGGCCACGCTAATGCATTCACTCCGCTTCCCTGCAGCAAACTGTAAGTGCAGTGATCAAGAAGGTTAATTAAATAATTATTCTAATTAAATATAAAGCAGTATAATTGTTTTGATAATAGACTAATCTGCCATCAGTTTTGTCAGCCTGTTTTCTGGATTGGAAAAAAAAAAAAAAAAAAATCAGGAGGAATATCAATTTAGAAGATGTGGAGGGAAAGAAACAACATATCAAAGTGTAATCCAAAAAAACATTTGGTCAATTGGATATCTGTTCTTTAATATTTCAGATATATGATTAGATGAATTTGACACAAAATACGTCACTGTAATTAATTTAGATAATTTTCTTATTTGACAATGTAGCAGTTAAGCTAGCTATGTCTTTTCATCATTTCTGCTCATCTTTAACTCCACTGACTAAAGTAACAGTGTAAAATTTAAAGCGTTTGTGTCACTGGTTCTTATTTCAGCAGCAATATACAGTTTTACAGTCTACTCAGAAGCTAACTTATTAGACACTTCAAGTAAAACCAAAGTTTGCTGCTGCTACTGCTAAGCTAACAGTAATTCAACAAAGTTTTCCACTTGTGAAAAGTTATTTTTTACTGTTTTGAGTAGCGAATAGAGCATGGATTGGTATAAAGCTTTACACCAATCTTTATCTTTTTCTTTTTTAGAGCAGCTGTACAAATTATTTCATAGTATTATGAATAAGATAAAAAAGTTATGTATTTGCTAGAGCAATATCTCCAGCTGCAAGACAGAGAAGTTTAAGTAGCTGGGGTCAAGAGAGGTGAATAAAAGACCAGGCTGGACATACTAACATCAGGGTTTATATTTGACAACTTAGATTTTAAGGTTTACAAAATGTGAGATCCGCTATAGTGTGTGGTTTTGATCACCTAAGAAATCAACCATCGTTCAAAAGCAGATACCTCAAATGTGAATATCCCACTGGGGATTTATTATCAGAAAAAAAAATCAAACAATGATGCTGGGTCTCACTACAGAGTTCCTCTGGTTTTATTATTGCATGCACTGTGGTGCACAAAAGTAAACAATAGTAAACACCCGCTTTTCACAAACAAATTCAATATAATTACCAGCATCAACGCCTTGCATCCATTAAAACAGAACTTACAGAGATAACCTGAAAACAGAAGATTCACTGTAAAGAGTTTTTGGATATAGTTTGGTACTGTACATGATTTAAAAAAAAGAAAACAGAACAAAATATATAAACACAGAGAGAACTGTGAAAAATATCCTGTTTCCAAACAGTTTTAAGGAAGTATAGTGACAAAAAACAAAGCTTGACAAAAGTGCTGTTGCAGTGGTAAAGTAATAATAAAAAAAAAACTTGAGCCCTCAGTGTCATTTTCTCTGATTATTTAAAAAAAAAACAAAAAAAAACTTTTGAGACAAAACAACTGACTTAAGGTGAAAGGTCAGCCTTGATTCTACCGATCATGTTGATAAAACAAACAGTCTCCAAGGAAGACTGACGGTGGCACAAAAAGTAAATCATAAGCATCGAATAAAAAATAAAAAACAGAAGAACATTTTCAGATGAACTAAAAGAGTTTTTTAGAAAAAACATGTTTATTCAGGAAATAAACAGATTTTCCACAATTTCCAGCGTCTTTAAACTGTTTTTAAAAAAAAAAGTTAAAAGTTTTTCTTCACCTGAATAATTTTTTTACAACAATAGATGACAGGTTTGCTGTTTTTTTAAGCTCACAGTCTGCACATGAACACATATGCATTTTGCACAAACATACAAATAACAGAAACCCTGAATCAGAGCATCAAGAAAAAAACAACAAAAAACACACACACACACTGAGCATTCCTGGAAGATCGCTATTTGTTTTGGCCCTTGCTGCCACTGTCCTCACTGTCCCGGGAGCCTCTGTGACCTCGCTGCTCCCGCCTCTCGCGGCACTTCCGGCACTCTCCCTCGTCCTCCCCGCCGTCCCCCTCCTCGTCGTCGTGGATGATCTCCACCTCCAGGCGGCCGATGTACAGCGATACGGCGCAGAGCCAGAAGAGGGCGACGGTGCCCACCACGGTGCCCTGGAGCAGCAGAGCTGGCACCGACAGCAGCATCAGCCTCCGCAAGGCGAACAGGCTGCCAACGTAGGACGCGCCGCCAAACGACACGCAGACGCCTCCCAGGATGAAGAAGGCTGCGTGGAAACACATCGGCATGCTGTTACTGCAGTCAGGCAGGAAGTGTCTGCAAAGGCAGAGACAGAAAAGCTCTTTTTTTCTCATTAACAACAATTTTCAAAGGGAATTATTTATTTTTAATACACCACAGCCCAGTTAGATCTATTAGTTTTGAAGAATTTATTACTACAGCAACCTTCCATTTCTACACACATGATTTAGAGACTGTTTGATATATTAGATAGAAATTAATGTAATGACAAGTAAATCAATTTTAAAGCCAGATTTATATGCTATGTATTTTAACTTAAGACAAAGTACAATAAATACACAATTATTGCCACTCCTGGAATAGATATGAAGGTTTCCACACAATCTGGAAAAGTCAAGGATTTGATTCAGGTCTGGATGAATGTATTCAAAGCCTTCTCATCGTCTAAATATGTGTTCTTTAGATCCTTTCTTCTCTCCTATCTTACTTTCTTTCCCTGATTTCTTTCTGCTTTGTTTCCTTCTGTCCTTCTTTGTGTGCTTCCTACTTTTCCTTCCTTAGCTCCCTTCACTTCTCCAAACAGTTTTCACCTTACATTAACATTTTACGGCCTTACAGAATACTGTCATGAAATTCAAACAAAAGCACCACACAGCCAAAATGGCGGATGTATAAGCTACAACCAGAGCTTGTGGTGCGATTTCATCATATACAAAGCATATCAGAAGCACTTTGCCGCTGTCTTGTGGTCACAGTTATACCTAATTTCGGTCATTTAGAGGGTTAAATATGTCACCTTTGGCTACACATACGTTTTACCAACCATTTTTAAATCTCTGACAGATTTGTTGGTCTTTTAAAAACACTTTGTCAAGTTTGTGGTAAGGCTCTACTTGATGTCTCCTGTTTTTTGGGACGGTGAGCAGAATCGGGACAAAATGCCTCCAAACAACACGTTAGCTTTTGCATTTTCCTCTAATTAGGGTCACAAAGTCTCTTCTCTGGATGTCCTCCTGTTACGGGAGTTTAAAACATCCAGCACCATCTCACTGTTTGGACGGTCGGCCATGATGGTTCAGTTTAGCCGCTGTAGGGGGGGAGAGAGGCTTTTCTTTTTTTTCTTTTTATTCTCTTTACTACTCCCTCAATACTCTGCGATTTAAGCTTGAGTAAAACTCGTACCGTATCCTGCTTCCCGTCCCACTTCGCTCTGGACAAAAGCAATGACTCCAATCCCAGTCGCCAGCAAGCCGTTCCTGAACCACGACAGGAACCCTGCGAAACCATGAGGAGACGTTACAGACGGACAGTTCATCACACAGTCTGCTCTTTTCACACACCCAGGACTAAGTAGGTCTGGCTGTTCTAAGACCACCATTTAAACACGTTAGTGAAAAGCTGAAGAACGTTGAAGTTTTACACAGAGAGTTCCTACACACACACAAATTTTTGATTTTAATTAATTAATTTTTTTTTACAGATTTAAATTTAATCATTTGTAGGTTCAATAAATCATACATGAAACTCTGATCAGTCCAGTCTAGTAGTGGGGTTGTTGTTATTAGAATTTCTTGGCAAGGTAAAAACGCCCTAGATTAATGCATATAACACAGAATTATTCTACAATAAATAGATTTAAATGTTCATAGGTCTAGATGTCAAATAACACAGAAATTGTCCTATTTGTTTTAACTGGTGTCGATTTATGAGTTCTTTCACTTAGTGGCTCCAAAACGATGGGCCTGCTCAATCTATATTATTGTTTTTAAAACTATTTTATTGTTCAGTCCAAGTATTTCTACCTAAATATTTTTTCTTCATTTTGTTAATGAATCTGGTTACCTAAAAAATATTGAATTTTACGGGGGGTGGAGAACTAAAAATAAGTCTTTTTTTTGTTGTTTTTTTTAGAACCAAACTGGTCAATATCTTTGTTAAAATCGTTGAAAATAAAGGGTCCACATTTAATACATATTAATGCATTCTTTGGAAATTTCAGATTTTTTTTTAATCAAACAGAAAACAGAATAAAGACTGGAAGCTTCTCCCCCCCGCTACTTATTCAGCTCTTCCTGAGCTTGTCAGACTGCATAGAAACCCGACACATACGAACCCTGATAGCCAGTCCCACATCAAGTTAAGGTGAATTTCTGACTAAACTGCAGTTGCTCAGCAACCAATGTAAGAGACAAATAAAGAAAAAGACTCCGATCTTACTGATCCTTCCAGAAAAATAAATGGAAAGTGACACAGTTATGAAGAAGAAGAAGAAGAAAAAATCAAGATAGAAATAAATATATTGAAAGATTCTGAGGATTGTTGAAACGATATACATTTCCAGAGGTCATGTCCTCCTGAGAATCGCCATCCTTGCAAGACCAAACAGTCAATAAGATTACTGAGCCTCAACAAACTTACATTTGCACACAACTCTATTTTTGACTATCTGTGACTTATTTCTCTATTTTCTAAAACTCACAAGATAAAAAAGAGTTATCTGTTATTAGGTTAATGATAGGTTTGGGATTGGGAAACCAAAGTGTTTTTATGTGTCATAAATGCACGTAAAAACACAAGATGATATAAACAATACAGTCAGAAAAGAAATCATGAATTATTTTTTCATGATTCAACTAATCATGGTATTAAAATATGGTTTCAATGTTTTAAATACATTCAACAGATCAGATGATATCATGCTCATTGACACTTAATTTATGTTTTAATTGTGCATTTGAAACACTCTTTATACATTTAGCAATAATCATATGACATAAACTGCAAGGAATTCCAAAAACGAGATTTGTAGACACTAGTTTTAATTTATTGTGAAATTTCCATAATTATTATGTTTAAAATGAAACACATACACTCCCGCAAATATTGGATAAATGGCAAAGATGCAAAGGAACCAAGAGATCAGATGCTCGTGTGATTCCTGTGGAATATCTGAACTTTATGATGAGCTATTAAACACTTTCTATATAATTTCAACAGTATTGGCGTCAGCAGTTTAAGTGAGGCCGAAACACTGGTCTTGTCGTGAATTTTGCGAAATTGTTTTGTTTAAACACCCAAAGGTGTCTACGTTTTAAACACCTGAGCAACACTGCCGTCCTGAGATGGAGGAAAAACGCGCCGACACACCGAACGCTTTCTGGTGAACTTTTTCATGATCAAAGCACACAGAGATCAGACTACTTGGACACAATGACAAGATGTACGTTTAGAGGGGTCAAGGTGAGGCTTTCAAACGTAGGAGTACGTTTTCGATTATCAAGCAAGGTGGTGGTGGCATCATGCTGAAGGTACATTTGGCCTCCAGTGGCAGTTTTCCAATTCACTAAAGTGGGTGAAGTAACGAGTACCTCCACATTATTCGGTTTCACCTAAAAAGAAAACAAAAAACAGCTAGCTGGGGGGAATTCTGCCACAGTAGGGTGTTCCAACAGGACAACACGCACTTCAACATGGGTTTTGGACAAATACTGTACAATCTCAGTCATATTAAACATGGGTAGACTTCGCTCAGAAACCCATCAGCTTGAACAAACCCTAACAATTCTGTCAAGAAGCGTGCTCAGATATCAGAATATTTAGCCAGAATTACACCTCAGACCTCATTCTTGACAACAAAACAAAAAACATGTTTCAGTAACTTTGCTAAAGGAGTTCCATACAAATAATCGTGGTACAAGAACTGATAAATCAGAAAATTAAAAGGCCTAAATTAAAGTAATATGTGTGTACCCGGTAAGTGTAAGTGAACTTCTAACTGGAACTGCGTCGTTAAAAGCTATAACCTGAAAAATGCTTCACAGATTTATCTGTTTTAGGCTGTGTGAGGGATTTATCCTCCTATATTCTAATTTATCTGGTAAATGTATTGCTTTTGTTTGGAGGAAGTAACTTGCTTTATTTAACATTTTGTTTTAATCATTCTCTCTTCTCTCTGAGGTCACCTGGTCATGTGTTGCCATGGAAGCGCGCCCATGAGCAGTGCTGACGAGGACCTGGTGTTTTCAATCAGCCTCACTGGGAAAATCCATTGTTTGAGAGGGAGGGGAGATGTTTTTTTGGATTTTGTTTGGGCCCAGCTTGTTGTTGTTTTAGTTGTTGTGAAGTGCTTAGTGGTAATTCTGTAAATATCTTTTTAGGAATATAGTTTAGCACAAATGTTTTTTTTTTCTATCTGGAAATGTAAATGTTGTCTCCGCCCCTTAATTAGTCCTGGTAGGAGCCAATGCTTTAAAAGCCTGGTGGTTTAGATCAGAGGGAGACGGGACCTCCTGTTGTTTGAATGCGAGTCACACTGTGAACTGGAATGAAATGTTTTGAAGAACTGCAAAAAGAAAAAAAAAATTCAGAGCTCTGCCATTTCTGGATTCTGTCCGATTATTTTTCCTACAGGCTGCTTCTGGGAAAAACTCAAGTTCTGCAACAGCGTGTGGGTGTAGAACGAGATACCTGTTTCATGTGACTTCCTTAGCATCTGCAAAACATAAACACAACATGTCGACACAATGAAGTTTGTCTTCAGCAGCAAAAGAATCTAAATGTAAGATTTAAAACTCAGCATTTCCTACCAAAGCGTCCGCCTTGTCGAGGTCTGTGAGGTGGTACTGCTGCAGTGGCTGCTCCGGACCCCGCTGGCTCTTGCCCCACGGCCCCTTCTCCCCGACCCGCTGCCGCGCCGAGCCGTGCAGCCTCCGCAGCGGGGCTCCGCCGCAGCCGGGCCGGCCCAGCTCCACTGCGCGGGCGAAGTAGCTGACGGCCTGCGGCAGCTGCCTTCTCACGAAGAGAGTCAGGAAAGCCATCGCATCACCAGAACCGGCTGGCTTAAAAACACACAAACGTGTAAGAAAGAAGGAGAAGCACAACACGACCTCTGCATGCCCTTTGAACTGTCACGTGGTCACACTCAACCCCGGAATCACTTCTGGTGAGAGTGGTGAGGAATCACCACAGCGCCATCTGCTGACATGTTAGAGAAAAACTTGAATGTATCGCATGAAGGTCGGATTTAAGTGCTATTTTTGACCAAACATATTTCAAATTAATATTTTACCTTAATTTGAGCTGATGTTTATCTTCATGGTCTCAGAATTGAGGGAACTCGATGTCTGGACAAATTGCAATAACACGGTTAAGCCACACGAGGGCACCAGAATACAGGATAATGAAACATCATAATCTAGCAAGGGTCTCAGCCTGCGTCAGCCTCCATAGTCCTAACCCCTGATCTAGTCAAATGTAACCATCTATTTATATCTACCTCCACATTTTCAGCTCCACTGTGACGTCCAACATTATTTATATGTAGTGTCATATTTATGTAACTTGGATGTTAGCATGAGGCCTTTTTGCCGCCCAGATCACACAGAGGAAAACATTAGTAGTTTCATTGAGTTAATGGTTATACCTTAAAACTAGTTCAGTCATTTCTGTTGCTTGTGCCTGTGATAAAAGTCAAATTTAACGGTCATGAAACTGCAACTAATTAATAAACAAATGACAACAAATGACATCCCTCACAGCTCTTTGCTGAGATTGCAGTGAACACGGCTGCCAAACAGAATGAACAACTCAAAGAAACAAACTTCCCTTTTCCAATTTACATACTGCGATTTGTTTTGTTAATAGTGTGAGCGGGAATTGTGGCCCTCCACAGGCCTTTAAAACAAGTCACAAATGAACTTATCATGCAAGAATATTGCTCTGTTTAATAACAAAATAACTTTATGAACTGCAGAAACATTTACTGCCATTAAGCTATTAATAAAAACACAAGTGGTAAAACATGCCAGTCAATATAAAGTCTGTTATACATTCATTTTTAATGGATAGATTATAAATAGCAATTTCCTCTCTGCATAAAATGAAATCATAAAAATTGTAAACACTTTATAAATACTTGGTTGTTATCTGACAGCAATTTTACTTACTTGCAAAAATGTCTAGCTATAACAACTTTTTAAAAATTCATTTTTTTGCTGTAAATATTCCACAGATATTAAATAAAATGGGTGTGATTTTTTTTATATCTACCTACTTACTCGGGTTAATGTTTAGTTAAGTGAGTTACAAACTGAACCCAGTAAACGTCACTTATAAATAAATCAAATTTACCATAGTATCACTTACGCCCAGGGATAACATCTGCTATGTATTTAATGTCACACGTCATGGTACACTGATACGCTGCCGTAAATTCAACGATCTTTAATGACTCGTTAAAGATTTTCAGAAAATTAAAGTATACATATATATAGAAACTTAATTCAGATCATGAAGAAGCTTCACTGAGTAGTTTCTCCACACTCTGTGAAAATGTGCCTTTGTGTGTATTTGTGTGTGTGTTGTTTGCGGAAGGATCAGTGCTTCGACATGCACTCGCCAAGGATGAGCGAGCAGCCTCTTCCGGACCCTCTTTTGTCTTCTGGGTCCACTGGGACTCAGAAACACTCCACCTATCATCACATCAGATTGTTTCAGGGTGAGGAGCAAAGTGAGCCGCACAGCTGGGAGATTGTATTTGTGTTCCTGTATGCTTTTTTTTACAATCTGTGTGCTGTATTGTCTTTAAAGACAAATGTTTGATGTAATATTGCAGCAGACCCACTGTCCACTCTCACGCTACAGTTCCCAACACAATGGGAGACTAGTGTAGGTGTACGGCCATACTTAGGAAAAAAAACAAAACACATTCACACAGGGTAACACTTAGAATGGTTTTCACTGGAACTGCTCAGCTTAAAGTTGAAACTAGACATTTGCGCACACTGTTCAAAGAGAAACATAGTCTTCCTTATTCAATAAAGGCCATTTAGAATCGGTACTAAAAAAAAAAATTCACTTCTTTGCTGCAGTATAAAAAATAGTAATTTCATAAAAATCCAACATTTAGCAAATAGACATAATTTGTTAATCCTATTTGACCTAAAAGAAAAAAAAAGTTTGCTCTGATTTGATATCAAAAGTTATGTGTTGTTAAATATCGGGTATTCAAAAGTATTTGAACAAACCCTTGACAAAATGCCAAGGTGGGTTTACAATCTATACCAACTCATTCCTGACACATGTGGTTCTGGGACAGCAGTTCATAGGACCCCGGCTTAGAACATCACTTTGATTCAATTCGATTCAAAAACACTTTATCTCAAAGTGAAGCTGGATATTATTGTACCTCATATCACCCAAGTATCTTGAAAGAGTCATTGTGGATGTTGATGCTATAGGCAGGACGGCTGTCCAGTAGCAGTCTTGCAACAAATCTGAAGAAGCCTCTGACTGAAGAGATTTTTGCTGCCATGACATGCTAACAGCTCAAAATCCAGGCAGTAGAGACACTATTTCATAATAAGTCTTGAACGACAACATCAGTCGTTGGCAAGCATGGCTAATCCACCCCATTTGCTTTTGCTTTTAAATCTTTGTCTGGCCATTTGGTTAAAAAGCAGGGCAGAGTGATGTTGGAGTCACCCAATATGATCAGTGGAAGGGATGGTTTGAACTTCCTCCTGCTCTTTGATCCTGCTTTGCATCCAGGAAGCCCTCTTTTCAAGAACTCTGGGGTAGGGGAGGCATAGGTCAGGCACTATTTGAGTATTGCTAAATACTCCTGGTTGTTGCAAATATGCATCACAACCACTGTCTGAAATTAAAAACATAACAGCAAAAATTGTTCCAGCTACTCAGCTTCCAAAAACCGGGAGTAATTGTCCAAAAAAAGCAATGTCCCAACCAAAAGATTATGACAAAAGTCATACAAAAAGAGCAAATCAGAATTAAGAGAGCAACTCCAACTTGCATGAGTGGCATGATTCCAGAATGGACTGATGGAAACACAGTGGCTCATTTTAAAATAAGCCTAATCAAGGTAAGACCAGTCTTCTGGCTACGAATACTCTGCCACTCGATTTTGCACCGGATTATAAGAAAATCTGAAATTCTGTAACTTTCGTTCCATGAAAAGGGCACAAATCTTTTAGATTCATCCGGCAAGATGTTTTCTCTTGTGTCCCCCACGTCCGCATGTAGGTTTTCCACGCACTCAGTGCTGTGGAAAACCATGCAAAGCATAGGCATGGTCAGCATATGTTTTCAGGATGTGTCATCCAGTTCGATGTCATTTTCCTAAGCACACTGTCTCATTAGTATCTCTGATGTCAGGTTTTCCTTGCTTCCTCGCTATCTAAATAAAAACAAACTCTCCGTGACACCCGAGTGCTTCCATCTATTTTTAAAGTGGGGCCCTTCTGAATTGACCTTCATCATCTGCGCACTAAGTAGGATGGTTTTTAAGTTTTGCCAATTGCCATAAATAGAAGACAAAGCTAAAAGTTGCATGGAGTAATAAACAATAAGTCACCTAGATGTGTTGATTTAATTGACGTATTTTAAACATTAATTAGAAAAAAGATTGGCATTTGATGTTTTAGCCAAATTTCGATTAACAACGCGTGCTGCTAACCTATGGAGAAAAATCAGCGAAAAAAATAAAGTAAGCAAAGCAGCTGTAGGCCTCTACCTTATGTTAACTCTTTGTTATCTGTGCTCAAGTCTTGTTGCATCAACAAAAAGGAGGAAGTAGCAGGAGAGACAGATAGGGAGAGGGACAGAGGAGGAGATGTGTATACGTGCAGGGCTGCACTAATCTGTGATACACAGTCTGGGGGATTCCAGCCAGCTGCACAGGGAGCGCTGACCTTGGCAAAGAGCATGCAATTTATCTGCCCCTGGAACAAACAAGTGTTAGATTCAAGTGTCGACCAGTCAGCAGATAAATGATTGACTCACGTTAATGAAGCCAGAAAGATTACACTTTAACAAGAAAGCATGTTGCTCTGCAAATGCACAATAATACAAATTACACGTTGCACATCGTGGAAAGATGGCATTTTGATCGTTTTCAGGCGAAAGCGTTTACTTTCAAACTCATTATATTCATGTGACTTTGGGTCTCAGAAAGATTTATTGGATTCATTGTGTAACTGTCTCTTTCTGCAGGAATGAAATCAAGACTAAATTCTGGTTAAGGCGGTGTGTGCTGTTTCAGCACGTCGGGCAGGAGAGGAAGAAACTCGCTTCTCTTCCTTGCAATCAAATCCGAACAATAACTGATTATCCATCTCTCACTGCTATTGAGATAAATGCATCTTGCTAAGAGTAATAGCCAGAGGCTGGGGTTGTTTTGCTCCCACAAGACCCGGGACTTAAAAACAAACTTACTATCTGCGCTCACTCCTCTGCCCATAATGAAAGTTACCTTTAGCCAGCGTCGTGAAATGTTTCCAGAGTCTAACATTCCTGTCATATCTGGCTTTTTAAGTGTATACTCATTACATGCATCACATGTTAGCGTCAGCAAACTTTCAATAAGATTTTACAGTCACACATTTTGCACTCTGCACCTTTGCCCACATTTTTTAGTGGATCTAAATCGATTTCTGTAATGACCTCGCAGAAATCGAGGTCATCAAGAAAACAACAACAACAATAATAATAATAGTAATAATAATAATAATAATACAGACCTTTGGGCACTTAAATAACTTAAAAACAACATAATATGTAGGAGAAAACATAAGATACAGAAACCCTTCAGCTGTGAGCTTGACAATGAGGAACAGCAAAAACAAGTCTATGATTTAAACTAAAATGTGCAGATTCATCATACTGTGATGATTTAAATGTTATCCTTTGTAGCCAATTTTGGTAAGATTAGAGTCATTGCGCACCTGAGGAGAAATACTCTAATTACCTTTCTTGCAAAGAGTTGAAGTCAACTCTGTTTCTTTGTTTTCATGGTAAGCGTGAAACCTTTTGTATGGTTTACTTCAAACTGAAAAGGAGGAACAAGGAGAAATCAGCCCCAGTCACCTAAAATGTATTCTATTTTATGGTATATTACCAAAAATGTTCAATTTAGTTTTCAGATCTCAAGCCAGTAGAGCTGCTTTGGGATGCAATGGACCTGGATATGAAATTGACAGATCTGCAGCATGATGTTAGTTTGTCAATGTGGATCAAAATCTTCGAGGATTGTTTTTGAAAGCATGCCGGATTGTTGAATCCGGCATGCTTTGAACAACACCTGAGCGCAATAGCAGAGTCCTTTTCACAGATACACCTGAATATCTCCATCTTGCTCAACGCAAGAGTCAACAGCAGGATATGCTTCTTCTCCACATTCTCAACTCTGCTGCTAAATTCACAAATGTACTTTTCTTAAAAATGTGGCACCATCTGGGAGTTCTGTCCTGTGAAGAAGCATTGTCAAAACAAATAACTGACCAAGTACAAATTTTCTTACTTTCTGTTAGAACGTTGGTCTAAAAACACCTTTTTATATACAAAGATATGTGACATGAGGGGACTAGAAGTAGATATGCATTTGTTTATGGTACATATACCATCCTGCTACATTGTGTAGATTTTGAATGAAGTTTTCATTCCACTATACATGCAACATATGTAACAGGTGTTGATCATAACCATCATAGATGTGGTAGTGTGATGTTTCACAACTTGTGCTTAATTTCTTCACATTCATACCTATGTTTGGGTTTATTTTAGATACACTAATACATGTGGTAAGATAAAAAAAAAAATTGTTTGACAAATGTTTTGAAATGATGGATAAAGCAAAACTGCAATAGTCAGAAGGCATCATTTTCTTTTTAAATCAGGTTTATGTCAATAACTATTTTAATTGAAACATTCATGTGGCACATCCTTTGCATTTCCTCCTAGGGATTTCACATGCAATCATGACCATCAGTAAACTGAAGTCTAGTTGATCAGGTCAAAAGACCGTGAGGAAATGACTTTACTGACACATCCAATCAGGGTTAAAGGTCATATGGGAATAAATGACCAGGACAGATAAAGGGGAAAAGATGTAATATTTTAGAGTCATAAACATTTCTGTACTGTAGGATATTTACATATTAAAGTTATGTGTTTCCATACTTGCATGTGTTCCTATTGTAGGACCCACAACAGAACCTTGAATAAGCTTTTAGCCTAAGGTTACATTGAAATGAGAGATGTGCGATGTGGGCTTGCTAGTTCTGTGTCATCACCCTGTGTCCCTAATCCTCCAGGGTGAGGCATTAATCCCAGGCTCTAACCCCTGGCCTGGCTGCATAGCAGCACATTACCTCATTTCCTCCAGCAAAGCAAATTTAGAAGTGAACAAGAAAATGGCCAGTCTATAGGCAAAGATTTATAGCCCTGAGGTCAGAGAAGGTTCAGCTTTGTGGGTGAAACAACAAAACGTGGAGTTGTTTGGCTATTTAGGATAGAAGCGATTTGTATTTGCTATTTAGATAATCTATTGCTATTTGGTTCTTTAAATTTACAGATATTCACAACAATAGAAATTACACAAAGTTAACAAAATAGTTTAAAAAATAACTTTCAGATTAGACTGTTTGGATTCAATGTCCTAAACAGGCTCTGCCAAAACATAGGCTTAGATGAAAACAAATTGTCATGGCACTTGTGGTAACATTTTTATTTTATTTTAAGATTATTGTCTAAAATCACTATATTATTACAGTGTCAAAAATTAAAATGCAGGAAACTTATGTTGCAGAGCGCACCATTTAAAATTATTTAAATCATAATTTTAGTTTCATTCGAAATTCAGAATTTGCTATTTTAGCTACTTAAAAAATAATAATTCCCATTTTTCTTCAAGCACAAATCCGTTTTGATGTTTGCTAACAATTCTTTCCCAACTATTTTCACATTTTCTTATTTCATGTCTTAGTTTTCATATCTGAAAAGTGACTACATATCTAACTATCACGTTATTATATAACCGTACGGGTATGATGTTTAAAATTTAGTCTAAATAATCGTTTGCCCCTATCATGGAACAGATTTTTAAAATATCTGACTGTGACTTAGGCCTATTATTTTCACAGCCGATGCAAGAAAAGAAAAAGAAAAGGAGTGGAAGTTGAATAACGGGTTAAAAATAGTACTTATTGGTTAAATTTATTTGTAAATGTTTAGTATGCATAGGTGATAGAGAAGGAGGCAGTATAAGGCACATTCCAAATGATACTCAAGCCTTCATCTTGTTAGCAATGGGGTTTTTTTTTCTGTTTTGGACACTTCCACCGCTGCCATTGCTAAAACTACAGCAGATTACAATTCTTAAATAGCGCAGAAAATGTATGTCATCTTTCACAACTTCTTCTTCTGTTCCCTGATTGGCCCAATTGAAAAATCTACTGAAAAAATCCACTTCAATGGGAGAAAACCCTGACAGATTGGAACTGAGTTGAGTTGTAGGAATGAAAGGTGAAAGCCAGGCTTTATGTCTAGCTTTTGCTAGACAAGAAACTACCTCCAGTGGCGCAAAAGGTGGCTATGCAGTTATGCAACGCATAGGGGCGCTGCACTAGAGGGGGCGCAAAAACAATGTGGGGAATTTTTTTTTTCTAGTCAGCATTTTATGTACTTAACAGCTGTTTGTGTATGAAAGGATCAATAACAGAGGAACAGCACTGACTAGCCGCTCTCCTCTCCCATACAGGCAGCTTGGGCAGCGGCCCTTCGAGAAACCGCTGAGGCGCGTTTTTTTATTTTAATTTGTAGTAATGCCTCGACAACAGGGAGCTAAAGATGGGGCGCAGAAAAAACTCCGGGGCACAAAACAGAAAACGGAAGAGGGGGAAGGATAAAGATGTTGGAGAGACGAAGAAAAGCTTTTCAAAGTGGTTGAAAGACAGAAGGTAAGAAATGTCAGTGTATCAACAAGAGAGTTGTAAATATTCAGGTTAGCTTAAGCTAGGCTAAAATGACAGGCGGTTGTTGTCCAATACGGGACTCGATTTATTCCGAATTGCTATAATGTCTGATAGACACACCTATCACACACATCCCAACAATAAGTGTAATAATAATAATGACCAAAACAAAACAGGGAAATATTAGGGTCAGCTAAATTGTCGTTGCGGGACCTAAATAGGACCCCACGAACTGTTGTCATGGTTACCTAGAGCCGGACACTACGCAGCCACAGTGTGCTGCTATCAACCAGTGTCTTTTTAAAATGTCCACCCGATAAAACACCGTCCTTAGAAATAAAACCTCTGGCAAAAATACAGACGGTGGTGGGAAGACTGGCTAAACAATCACAGTGAAGTTTAATAGGGGCATTAAAATAAATGTGTCGGTGACATTCAGTGGGTTGTTTGATATCAGACAGAATGGACCCGTCAGAACCTAAAGAACCAGACATCAGTCTCTTCATCCCTCAATCATTTCCTGAGACCGAAAAATAATATAGATGGCAATTTAAAGAACAAATCATGCAAATAGATTAATAGTAAATAAATATTGTGAAGAGATCATTAAAAACGTTTGTTAGGAGGAAAAACGTTGATATCTTTTATAAATACAGTGTTTTGTGGTCAATATTATGTCACCATGTTATTAATGTGGGTTGCCAGTTTGGATCAGGCTTCCTACCAAGCTATAAGAATGATAGAAAACATGCTAACAAAAAGCCTCAGACCTGCAGACACAGGCTAACAGAAGCGACTCTTTGGCTCACTTGTACAAGTTTATGTGATGGGGTGAGATGTTCGCATCCACCTCAAAAATATATAGTTGCTCCCCTGACTAGCTCTCTCCAAGAGCAACAAGCATAAAGAAACATTATGGCCTCTGAAATGTTTCTCCTAAGTAATACTGTTACTTATGTCTAACCTGGCCTTGTGGGAAATATCTATTTGGTGGCAAGAGGCAGATGGGGTAAATGTATGATCTTGCCCGGGGAACCCAATCATGAAACAACCGCCACTGACTTTACAGTTCTACATCTGGACTTTTTATTTATTTATTTATTCCCCAATCAACATAAAGCCTACTCTGTTTTTTTCACTCTAGGGATGAGTTTATTATTTAACACTATTATTTCAGAAAATGCTCCAATGCATCATTTCAAGTTGTTGCAAAGTGTCATTATTTTATTTTAATTTTATTTTTTTTTACAACCGCAGCTTACTTTTTACATTCTACAACAATAGCGGATGACGCCTGTGCGACTGAGCGTCTGCCGTAGATGCAGGTCACGTGGTTTGTATGCATGCAAATGGCAGGCGGGAGTAGACACAGAGAGCCGCGGTAGGAGGGGGGGGGAAGAGTACGAGGAGGACGGGGGAGGGAGGCAGACAGAAACTCGGGGAGCTCCTCCACACAACGGGGAGCGCTGGTTGTGCTTGTCGAAGGGAAGCTTGTCCAGCACGGAGCATCCCCCTCCGTCTCCCGGTCACGGTTTAGCGTGTCAGAGCGGCGTTTGACTCCCGTCGCCACCTGGTCTTATTTATAACCGACGCAAAAAAAAAAAAAAAAGAAGAAAAAAATCGGATGGGACGTACCGCCGAGCAGAGCAGAGACACTCCCGGAAATAGCATGCGTACTCTCAGCCTGTCACGTAGGCTCGCTGAGGATTTGCATTGCTGTATGGCTGCCGTAGGTAGGTAAGTGTACTGTGCTTTCTCCCAGCGAGAGATTTCACATGTTTGTTTTTTTTTTTCACGTTATTACCTCTCTGTTTAAAAATTTAAAATATACTTCTTTAATAAAAAACCCCAATATTTTTAATATTCATTTGATATTCTGTGAAATTTACTACTATCATGTATGGAGCTGTTAAGTTGGTGATTACAACCAGACAAAGACGAAATAAATTATTTTTATGGTTGCGTAATCGAAAATCGTTTTAAATTTTATTCGTAAACGCGTACTTTTTGAAAACAGCAATAGTGCCAGTTGTTGTCGTTTTTATTCTGATATTGTATATTCAAAGTATAATTGCTAGTCCATATTTTTTATGATTAATATACAAAATAAGACTTGTACAGGTACGTTTGTAATGGTAATGCACCACTACCGCGCTTGGCATTTTGTTTTTAAACTGTTAAGATAAAATCCAAGAAGACGGGCCTTTTTGTGGCACCAGTAAAGGTTCGAGGTTTCTCACCATGGCTCACTGTCAGAGCCGAATCAAGAATGTTTGGGGTCCCGAGCAGATGTCGATCTGGGCTCCTACTGAGACCACATCCACCAGCCACCATCCCTAACCCCATATAAGTTATTTTTCTCTCGTCCTCTGCTCTCCACTTGCTGTTGTCTGCACTGTCCCCTCAAATCTTTCCTATATTCCATTTAAAAAATGCCTCCTTGTTTCAAGGCATAAAATTTGTTTTTTTGCACTTTTTAATGGTGAAAATATGACATTTTACATTATAGAACAAAGGAATAAAGGGGATATTATAAGTGAGCTAACTTAATTTCACCCTAACATCAACAAATGTAGAACAATCTCCTAAGATTTTTGAAAGTTTTATTGCAGTATCTTTAAAAAATTTAAACATTTCTGTTATTTTGTTGTATTTCTGAATTTTGGTATTGTTAAGTTATTTTATTTCTTTTGCATGAAAATCTATTTTGATGTACAACTGTAATAATTTGCTTACTTACCTTCCTATGCAGGTGATGATTGAAATAAATTATTAACAAATATTTGAAAAACCTAAATAAGACAATTCGACTCAAATAGTTGCAATTGTGTTACATTTTGCAAATGATGTATTACAATTAATAACAATAGCAGCAATTCCCTGCTTTCTTACTTTAATATATCAAACAGATGACAAATCCATATTATAAACCATAAAAGATAAATAACGAAATACAATAATACTTAATTATGATAGCTTATAATTATAGCAAATTATTTATGCTTACAGATGTATTAAGTAATTGAAATGATGAGTATGTTTATTTGTTTAATGTATGAATTTACAGATTTGTGTAAATTTAATATATAATAGGTATTTAACTTACGGATGTACTGAATTTTTAATCTAAAATAAAGCCTAATATAAGCCTTTATGAATTTTAAATTTAAATAAAATTGAAGTTATGAGAAACACAAGTTAATTGAAATAATTGTCAAACTTTGTTTCAGTATGTATTTAGAATCCCTTATTTTACACTTTATGTGATTCTGTCCATCATGAAATAATTTAAGGTGTCAATAATTCTCATTTGACAGACCCCAACATCAATTTAAAAAAAAGCTAACCTTTTTAGTTGAATGTTTTTAATTAGTTAATGTAATTAAATCTTTATTTAAATTAAAATTAAGGTCCTAAATAGATATTATGTAAACATTTATAAATCTGAAATTAAATCCTTATTGATGTCTTGAACTGTGGCACCTTAAACAGTTCATAGCACACAACAACATGTTGCATCACAGAAACTTGGAGTTTTATTTTACTAGTGCTCTCCATAGCAGATGGTCTGCACTACGCCTATTTATAGACCTAAAAACGTATCATTTTACTCTCCACAGATTTCCGACGCTGCCTGAATATGTTTAAAAGGCGCACTGAACCAAACGCAGAGCTGCAGAGTGACTGCTGAAGTCAGAGCGGACCAAGTATTGGGGACATGATACTTGCAGTGCTCCTCTCCGAAAGAGGAAGCAGCGGCTCAGTTGGAAAATGAAGGGAGGACGTGAGGTACGTGTGCACCCAGCAGACGACGAGATCAAATGGAGAGTTTGGGGCTGAAGGAGCTCTTGAAGACAAACTCTCGCCTTGGACCAACAGTCTTGTCAGAGTCGCAGGAGAGAAGAAGCCAGCAGACAGAGATCTACAGCTCATACCAGGCAGACATGGGTCTGAACGGTTTCTGCGCAGGGCCCACTGGGACTCAGACGGCTGCTGAGCTCCTCGCCGACATGGCCTCACAGACAAACTCCCCGGGCATCACCAGCCCAACAAAGCAGTCCAAAAGCGGCGTTCCGCTCTACAACGGTGGGGTGGTGTCTCCGTCTGCCACCGTGGAGGCCAGCCAGGCTGAAGCTTTGGCCCACACGCCCCATAGTTACCCGGGTCAAGTGAATGGGATGGGCGCAAAGACGGGTGGCTCCGTCTGCACTTTTAACAGTAGAGGCCTCACGATAGAGGATGGGGACAGAACTGCTCATGACATATGCTCTTTAGGAACGAGGAAAATCAACGAGGACCTGAAAGTCAGGCAGGCACAGCAACAGCAGAAGAGGAGGAATGGAGAGAATTGGGACGGTGGATCAGAAATCCTCAATGGCCATGTCATGGGGTCGCCAGGGTTAGGATGCTCAGCAGACCTGGATTGTGGAGCAGGGGAGTCAGATTTAAAGCGGCGGAAGTTGGCTGATGGAACTGTTGCTAACAAATCATCCGAACCACGCAGAGTGGCCCGAGCAGTCGCCCCGCTTAGAGACACCGTCAACAGCAGCAGCTCTCACAACCATCCAAACTGCTCTCCTGAAAATGCTAACTTGCGAAATGGACATTACACTGCATCCCCAGATCCTGCAGCTGTACCAAGCCTACACTCCATCCCTGGCCTGCTGCCTCCTGCAGGGACCGGCTGGTCAGCGGAGCGCATCGCCAAGCAGTACATCATCCCCTGCATGAAGTACTACGGTATTTGTGTGAAGGATAACTTCCTCGGCGTGCAACTGGGAGACAGTGTCCTGAAGGAGGTGGAGGCTCTGAACCAGAGTGGGAAGTTCCGGGGCGGACAGCTGGTGAGCCAGGCGGACATTCCCTCCCGGAACATCCGAGGCGACCAGATCGCCTGGGTGAAGGGGCAGGAGCGAGAGTGCCAAAGCATCGGGACGCTGATGGCTCACATTGACGAGGCCATCTTGTACAGCGCTGCCAATGGACAGCTGGGGAACTGTGTCATCAATGGACGCACTAAGGTGAGAGACGGGTTTAGGAGGGTGTGGACTCTGGAGCAAGTTTAATAATCACAGGATTTCTAAAAGAAAAAGAATAAATAAATAAAGGATTTCTAAAAACAAATCTTGGAAGAAAACTGGGTGGGGGTATTACCCAATACTGCTGATTACATATCATAATCATCAGGGAGCCTTCAAAATGTATCTGGAACATTATGCATGAAGGCCAAACTATATTAATTAACAACATTACTGTCAATCAAATGCAGCATACAGACTAAAAATGCATTTAATTTAACCTTCTTTAGGTACCTTTCTTTTGCCTTTTCTCTCCCTCTACGTTGGACTGCCATCTCTAGTTTTCCTTCACTCCTGAGAGCAGAACGGCACATAGTAGCCAACTTCACAGAAAAAAACAAAGTATCAGGCGGTGTTGGTTTTTCAAAATAAAGTAAATTTGAACGTAAATACATTTGTTCAAATATACAGTACAGACCAAAAGTTTGGACACCTTTTAATTCAATGAGTTTCCTTTATTTTCATGACTATTGACATTGTAGATTCACACTGAAGGCATCAAAACTATGAATAACACATGTGGAAATATGCACTAAACTAAAAAGTGTAAAACAACTGAAAATACCCCTTATATTCTAGTTTCTTCAAAGTAGCAACCTTTTGCTGTGATTACTGCTTTGCACACACTCTGCATTTTCTTGATGAGCTTCAAGAGGTCGTCACCTGAAATGGTTTTCACTTCATAGGTGTTGCCCTGTCAGGTTAATAAGTGGGATTTCTTGCCTTATAAATAGTCATGAAAATAAAGAAAACCCATTGAATTAGAAAGGTGTGTCCAAACTTTTGGTCTGTACTGTATGTGTACAGAACCTTCATTCTGAAAGTATGGAGACTTTCATTTTGTCTTGGCATTGCGCTGCAATCAATTACATTTAGAGCAATCTCTGATTTATCTTCTTCCTGATGTTGGTCAGACTATGGTCTTTTCTTTAGTTTTTCATAACTAACTATGGTCTGGCATGTTTTTCATGGCCAGAAATGTTTCAGCTTGCTGAGGTTGCGCAAACCCTCAAGTCTGGCCTGGACAAGGGCAGTTCCAGAGACATCCAGGGTGAATATTATTCCCCTGCATCTCAGGATAAATACTGGCAACAAAATAACCCCCAGTGTTTGCGTGACGTCTTTTGACGCTGTTGTTTATTGGTTGGACGCCTTTTCTGCTCCGCGTTATCTCTGCATTTGTAACACCGACATGTGGGCTTACGCACACAAACGAACACACTTACTCCACAGGTAGCGTGTCAGGGTGAGCCATGTGATTTTCCAGCACATGGAGATGGATAAGTCACTGCCCTTGTTTTTGTCTTCATTCTGCAGCTACCTAGAAGAAGAAAGTAAAAAAAAAAATTGTCTATCTCCTCTGCCATCACTTTATCTCTGACAGCATTTTCTACCATCACTTTGACCACACAAACGTGATGCTTGCATGGTAGAAGGGAGACGTTCTTGTTTATTTTCCTTCCCCTTATCTGATCTCCTTTTCCATGTGAGCTGCACAAAAAAGCTCGAGTGAAAACCCCCTTTAGAAATATCTCAGTCAGTCTTTCTTCTCACGCATCAGCCTCTCTTGTAACTTTAGTTTTTAGTGCCGACTGTTTTCCAGGATCTACTGTCGTGCTGTAAGTGAGAGACTTGCCTGCTCCCAGCTGCGCGGCGCTCGCAGTCTCGGCAGGATTCACATTGTAACACCTCCAGACAATGCGAATCAAAATTGTTTTCGTAAAAGCCTGGCAGAAAGATCAAAACCTGCTGATGTCAAGTCTTGGCCTTAGATTATTCTGCTGGCAGTGAACCATGTAAACTGTTATGTCCCATTAGGAAATGGATCCAGAAGACGTACTGGCACATGCGATCTGGCAAGTAGGCACACTACTGCTCCCTGGGGAGGAATTAGGAAAAGGTGACACCTGAATGCATGCAGCCAAAGGCCTATTCCCACAGCTTTTTCCTAATCAACAGGGCTATAAATGAGATGTTTAAGATAATGAAGTGAAATGGGTATGGAGCAAAGTAATTTCTTCACCTATCTACAGTACAGTGATAAGTATGTTTTCTTTCTGGCCTTCCTGTCCTACGCTTGTCTGTACTTCTAAAGTATTTGATCTACAGTATAACCTTGTTCATCCCATGTTTACCAAGACTTTGCCCTCAGTACATGCACACTGCTATTTACATAAGCATGAGAGAAGGGCAAGTTGGCGGCCTTTACTTCCTTGGAAGTGCAGTGACTTTGCTGTTTTCGGACCTGAGTCATAGCTATAGTTGCTAAATGGTGGGTAACCTTTTGAGGAAGATTACTCAAAAGCACAAGATCTTATTGCTTTTTCTTAAAACAGAAAATTAGCATTTATTCCTGCTTCTGCTATAATAATATATATTTCAGTTATATTTAGCAACATTTATTTTTTACTTTAGTTTTTTTCTTGCAATTTTTTATTTGTCCCTTAATTCTAATTGGCTGCTTCGATCAACCAATTAGACTTAAAACTAACGACTCCCTCGGTTTCCAATATTTAAGTTTATCATCAAAACTTCTTACATTTTTTTGGTTCAATACAATCAAATAAATTGAAATAATCTTAAAATTTTTCCTTTTGATTCAAAACTTTATCAAATAACTATGACACATTTTTTTATGTATCACATTCCTTTATGGTGGGGAAAAATTGGGGTTAGAATCGTTTCTGGTTCTGGTCTGTATAGGGAAACACTGAGGGTGCAGTGGGTTGAAATGAGGAGGTTGACTTGTTGAGACATTAACTTTGGTAGCCAGCATGCAGTTGGCAGCTATACAGACATATTTAATAGAGAAAAGCTGAATTTTGGTCTCTTGTTTTCACTAAATATATCCGACACTGAAGCGAAAGCTCGTCTTTCAGCGCCGTTTTATTTCTGTGCCCCATAAAGCTGAAAAAAACTCTGATGGTCGCGATGCCATTTTCTCTCGCACCTCATTAGAAAGCCTTAAAACTGCAGCAACAGCATGACCTAAAATGTTTTTGTGACTTTGAAGCTGTAACTTTATAGATCTTTGGTATGGCTTAATATCAGTAAGTTTTGTTATGACTAAGGAGAGGAAAAATGTCTTACATTTTCTTCACCGTTTGATAGTTTAAGCACTTAAATTCTTTCCTGACTGAAATGGACGTACTCGGCAAAACTGTGTTTACTATGCAGATGATGGAGATTCATACGGCTTCATTAGCCTCTGGCTTCGTTAATTTGGATTACAAATTTCCACTGTACGTTATGTTGTTTATGTACACATAGCTGCTTTCTACATAATGTATTCCTTCTGTCTTGTTTGGCAGAAATAACAAAGGATTCCCTTGATAAAAACGTTAGTCTTTTAATAAGGTTACGGGGTGTGTGTGGTACAAACTGTTCCAGCTTGGCGCTTCAGACGAGTACGCAACACAACACAACGCAGAGATAGGTGCAGCGGTGGCGTGTACACGACAGGAAGTTGTTGGAAAGGAGAGGAGGAGGATCTGGCTGCAGTAAAAGGTCACCGCAGCTTTTCCATCGAGCAAGCCGTCTTCTTCTTTTCTTTTTTTTATTCAGGACATCCCATTTCCTTCACTCTGCCATTTACTTTACTCTCTTCCTCCCCTATCTTATCAACCCCGCTCGCTTCACGCACTAAATATTTGCCTGCCATTGCCTTGGTAACAGGCCCATAAAGAGTAGAGTGGAGCGGTATGTTGTGTATGAAAGAGAGACGGAGGGAAAAATGGACTGGCTAGCGGTGGCCTGAATACGGCCTTGCCAGGGAGCGAGTTGCGTTTCCCTTTCCTTTCATCTGTTAGTCGGCAGGACCGTGGGATGTAAACATATACGTGTAGCTGACTTTAAGGTCAGTCTACCGATAAGGCAGTGACACAACTCAAACTCTTGTGTTATGATGGAGTAGAAAACCGTGGCACATTGAGTCGTTTTCCAAGCAGTGGGTGGGGATGGACTAGAAGTGAGAGGCAAAGGGGAAATAGTGAGCCAAGAGTTTAGCAAGGAGACCAGGGATTGGGGGGAGGCGATGCAGTGGAAGCTTCGGCATTATGTCAGCTACTGCAGTGCGCACATAGATGGCCCCCCTCTAACGCTTAACCGGTTCGCTAGAAGTCGTGCTGCACAGGGCAGCCACACAGCTGCAAGCTAGCTGGAGCTTGGGTGGGTAGACCGATTATTTGTAGAGTAGAAGGACAGAGCTTTAAGAAAATGCTATAATCATGGCTAGCTTTGTCAGCCACAGTTTCTCTGGATGTGCGGACGGCGATAGGCTTCTTTTCTGAATTGGACAGATACGCTCCCCCATGTTGAACTCTGTAAAACACGGTTGTGCCAGAAGTGCTTCTAGAGTTCAATTCATATAATGAAATCTAAAATCAGATCAAACCAATTATAAATAAAAAAATCTAATTTAATTTAACATTAAAATTTTATTTGAAATATGATGCAGGGCAGTCAAATTCAGTTTATAATGCCAGTTGGTAAAAGGTTTTACATCAGTTGCTTGTCCTGAGCTACGATGTTGTAACAGTGAAGGTTGATTGCATGATAACTTACTGTATATGTTATACATATATTAGCTTTTTATATATATTGCTCTCTGCTGGGTTGAAGTCAGGCCTGTCACAATGACAAATTTTGCTGGGCAATAAACTGTCCCACTAATTATTGTGATAAACTATATGATGTTTTGAGGCCATTTTCAAGTAATATATTGATTGTGGTGGAATAATGACGCAATTTCGCCCTCTATAATACCAATGAACATTTTTTTTGTAAAGAGCACTTAGCACTGAAACCGGAAGGTATTTTAAATATCCAAAATAAAACATATTTAATGAGCGCCGCTGTGGCCATAGTGACACTGACTCATGGGCAGACAGCATTTTCTCACCTCTTTGTGCTAAGATAACCACAGAGCGGTGTCAATGTTGATTGAAATCCGGTTCCTGTTTATCTCTTGATAAATATGCAGACAAAGTCAAAATATGATGGCACGTGTGACTGGTGATGTGTTTGTGAGGCCTGATCCCCTTAGAGACGAAGCTGGCAGGTGTTAGTTCAGCTGATGTAAACCTGAGAATTGGAGGGGAGGGGACTTTGAACTGATTAAACTTGAGTAATTTCAGACGTTCTCCAGCAGTGACTCTAAGGCTTCAATTCTGTATTTTTGGAGCAGGTTATGACTCCAAATTTCACATTTTAGGGCATATGTTTTGTTTGTGTCACATCACAGCTATAGTAGTTTGCTACTTTGTAAAATTTCTCTTTGATTTGTGACAGTTGTGTTCAACGTTTTACCACCCGACTTTGTCAGACATCATTTCTCAATAGAGACCTCCCAACAATCGGAAAATGATTGGAATCGGATTTTTCTTTCTTTTAATTGGCCCTGTTCAAAAGTCAGAAATCTGATTTTGTTCTTCTCATATTTATTGAATTCACCCAAACATTTTTAATCCTCTTTTGTGTCTAATTCCAAAGGAAAGAGAAAAAGAAAAGGTCAAAATCAGAAGTCAAACGGCGCGTTTTCACCAAAATACGTCGTTCTTGAGCTGGGTCGGTTCGGCTGCCTTCAAACTTTGGTGTTTTGTTGACGACACCGACGGCCGTTCCCACCGGTTTGGGGAACCAAGCATTTGTTATCAACTGCGAGTGTAACACAGCGTGGCAAGGGAGAATATTACCAAGATGGCGGAGGTGGCTCAGATGTCCACGTTCTCTGTTTGCGTATCTTCCTCTAATTTACCAATCTTCAGACTTTTTAACTGAGAATTTCTGAAAACACCAGTACACTGTTCACCCTTACTGCACATAACAGAGAGACTAATGTCAGGCACTGCCCATTCTTCGCTGCCATGCTTGTTTATTGTCTCTTTGTTCAGTGGACTGGCTTTTTTCTCCAGCTGTTGACCGGTCCACGGGGGACGTTACGGCTCACGCAGAAAAACCGGCTAAACAGTGGCTTGAAAACATCTTTGGGAGCTGGCGCAGGCTCGGAACCGTGTTGGTAGAAAACGCCTATAAGGGAACCAGAAATTGGTACCAGCCCTGCAAAGGCCTGATTGGTGCTTCTCCAGTTCTCAGTGACAAATCCCTCTGCCTTCATATTTTGTCTCACTGCTTTCACAACACAGTTCACAGAAAATATCCCGTGACGTACCGTGATCACACTGATATTTTCCGACTTTCCTAAATTAGCATAACTCAACAATTATGGAACCCTGTGAGCCAAGACCCTTGTTTTAGAGGAGTCACTGTCTTGTTGATTATAATTGAAAGGACAATTTAAAACAGACTCTGAGCTTCATAGGCATGCTGTTTAATTCATATCTTACTTCCTTTTCATCTAAATTAAGTAATTAAATACAAATAAGGCAACATTTATGAGTTTTCCCTGGAGAAAGCCTTTGTCATGCTGATATATGCGGAGTATTATAACCATCAAGGTTTTGCAGCTCCAGATGAATTCAGTTTAGTTTGAACAAAAGAGGAAGGGCTCTTTAGATTGTAAAAAATGTTTACCTTTGCTCCAGCTGGAGAAAAATCTGGTCACTCGGGCATTTCACATAAATGGGCTTTGAAGTTTTGGAACAGTGTGCAAAAACATGTATTTTATTTTTTAATAAGTTTCCTACTAAAACCGTGATATCCCTTCATACTGCTGACTGACTCGTGCCCAATTCTGCTGATGAAGGACGTTACTTCTTCTAAGATGTAGAACACACAGCTGTTATTCTGCCAGGATTTTGCTTTAGCTCAGGTAAAGTTTCTTTAGAGGCAATAGTACATAGTTGCACCTATGACACATTTTTTTTGCTTCATTGCGCTGTGTACGTAGCGTACAGTAAATGATAACGATGCACTTGAAAGGTCAGATACAGGAGATTTAAAGCGACTTGGTGCTGTACAGTACGGCAACAGAGGCGATTGTAAAGATAACGAGTCACCATGTGGTGCAACGCATTCAGCCCTAATGCATTGACGTGTCGCAACCTTTTCACAGTAGCATTTGTGGACCATCAGACGCAGCGTGATTCAGGTTAAAAATGCCAAACGGACGGCTGCCTGCAGTCACCCTGAAATGTATTAAGCTTCCAGTTATCCCAATCGGTGCTCAGCCTCTCTCACACAATCGTAGTTCAGGCCTGTATTTGTTCAGCCTCATCAAGCCCCTCACGGCTCTCTCCACCGTCATTCCTCTTATCTGGATAAGCACTCACCCCTGGCCACTCTCTTCCAGAACAGCAGGTTCTGCCTGCTTTGCCGTCACTACATTTAGTGTTGTTTTTTTTTTTTTTCTTTTCCTTTTTCTGTCGTGCGAACGGACGGGAGGTCTGGTGTTGCCGTTAAAAGGTTGTACCTGCCAGACAGGTGGTAATGTATGCTCAAACTTGACGTGGGCACACTTCTCAGCAGACATAAGTCAGAAAGGAAGCAGCAAAAGGCAGACAGGATGCACTAGTTCAGGCTCTGTGAATGGTTATTTGACAGAAAAGATGAGATAAGAAACGAAATGCGTAAAGCTTCCCTTTTTAATGCTTACGGTGTTTTAGATTCAGTAAAGGGCTTGGTTGAGTTGTCTGTGGTATATTTATTGTTAAGCAGAACTGCAGCTTTTCCATTTGCAATTAAATATTTGTTGGCAGAAATAGACTGACTTAAATGTACATGTTCCCCAAAAATACACACTTATTTTGTTGTTTGCTAAACAAAACATAGATTGTAGTCATTCTCAGTATATGTTTGGTAAAAAAAAAAGGAAACTGAGAGAATCTCAATTGTGCCAACATATCTACCACAGAACAAAACACACTCTAAGTATTTGTATTCTTTTTTATGTAGTTGGAATAAAACCTAACTTTTTAAAAAATGTTCATCAGTCATTAGTTTTGGCAGATTTTAGAAATGCACCAATCAGAATTTTCTGGCTGATATTTGAGGCACATATTATCAGAAGATAAAGGAAGACGTTCCAAATTCTTTCTTGCCTTCCTGCCGTAAGTGGTCATTAATTATTTATATTAGGCGTGAAACCATTTACTATTTTTAAACAAAGGCAACATGGCTGCAACCTTGACTCTGTTTTTAGCATCTTATAATCAGTGATTAGTGCAGCTAGCAGTACTAAAACACTGTTACTAAATGTAGCTCTGCACCTTAACGCCAAGATTTTAGAAAAAGATCAAGCGTCAACAGGTAGAGAGTGTTACAATGTACAATTATCAGACAATTCATAACTATTACAACAGATCATTTATTCCTTCTTTTAACAGTCGGAGATTGAGAGCTGAAAGGATAAACCACAAGCTTCCTGGTATCTGATAAAACTCTTGCTCTCTCTCGCTCTTTCACAGCCTGTATAAGAGAATAAAGTTTTCTTATATGAAATAGCTTCTTACTTCTCTGTGCTTCCCCTGACTTGGTTTTTAAACACCCCACTGTCTCCTTCACTCAGTTACGACCTACAACACGTACGGTAGTTTAAAATCCAAGTCAGTCTCTACTCAGTTAAGTCTGTCAAGCTAAAACACAAAATCCTCCAATTCTGGACACCAACTGGTTTCTGAGCACATCTTCAGTAGATTTTGATTATCTCTGTGAAGCACACAAACTGAACGGGTTCATGTTTGCACAGAAGGGCATGTTTCCCTACTTGATAGCGGCTCCGTATCAGTTTTGTATGTTGATCGGAGGCAAAAAGTGATATCTGAACTTGAAAGTGGCAGCACTGTCTAAAGTCAAACCCCTTAATTTTCTTGCCACTACTTGTCTTTCTGTTGCAATGCCAGTATGAGGGTGTGCTGACAGATTTCTTCTGTATTTGCTGCAATAAGTAATTTTTTTTAAAAAGACAACTTCTGATGATGTCTGCATTTTTAATCTATAAGCACCAGTGGTTTGATTACAAATGCTGCAACATACACAATCTGTAGAGAAAATGCATTTAAAACCATTTTCCAGTGACTGTTGTGTAAGCTGCCAGCAAAAACAGGAACAGCCATTTCTAAACATCTCTTCATAATGTCATTATCATTAGCCAAAAGTCCCAAAGGGTCACTCTAAGATGGCCATAATTGACATAATTTACAAAAGCAACACAAGTGCTGCCCTCCATCTTTGAATTCAAAGTTCTTGGATTCCTCGCTGATGTAACGTAGGTCATTTAGATTATTTTTAAGTAAACTGCTTTAAAAAAATAATAAACTGGAAGTTGACAAATGCAGCAACTAACTGACACTGTAAGTCCAAATAGGCGGCGAAATTACATTAGTTACAGAGTTTCCTAAAGAGAGGAAGGAGGCTGAAAAGAGACAAAAGGTTAGAATGATTTACATTTTAGGGAAATGTGACATACGCACAAGAACGATGTGAGGTTTCCTGTCGCAGATAAATAGATTTAGACAAGAGCTGCACAATACACTGAATTGAAACAGTCATTGCAAAATAAGTGTAAAGTATTCCTGGAATGCAATATTTTCTATTATATAATTTTGGTGTTATTATTTAATTTCCCTTTGGGATCAGTGAAATATTTTTGTATTTTAATTGAATTGAATTTGGTATGCTGATACAAGTACATTTCAAATCTATTCAAATTTATTGAGAAGTTGTTTTTTAATTTCACAAAGTGAAGCATATTATGTATTCAAGCCTATATTGCTGTTACTTATGACAATTTTCTGCTTACAGCTAATTTCCTAACAAAGAAACGGGGGGTAAATTAATCATATATTTCATATCTGCTTAAAGGTTATTTTCACAACCTCAGAAGAAGACAAACGAGCCTCATCAGAACACGTCTTCAATTTACTGAGATGTTCATGTGTATTTCAGATGCCATGAATCCATACTCTGGATGGCAATAATCTGCTCCTCGCACGAATAAGCAGTGGTTATAAAGAATCAGCTTCAAAATTCTGATCCGTCCATCTCTCCTTATTATAAGTCGCTACAAATGAGCAAATACAAACCATTGCCCATCAGAGAAAGCATGAAAATAAAAACAAAAACACCTGCTCGCCACTGGTGCTCTCGTATGCTGTCTTTCCCGAATGGTATTTTTGCAAGATGAGAAATATGTCAGGGTTCATTCAGCCGTTTTCCCAGCTCAGAAACGATCTACAGAAACAGTATGCGTTCTCTCAAACAATGGCCTCACGCTGGTATTTCCCCCGCTTGACGTCTCGGCGTTGGGAGGCCGTCGCACCGCTTTCTCTTGGGACCCGGAGGGAACCGAGACTTGCGTGAAAAGCTGTTTGGAGTCGATGCGCATTCCAGACAAGCGTCACCGCGAGACTTGAGTCTGTAAATGTACTCTAAGTTAAGTGACGGCGGTGTGTGTGCCACGGCTGTGTGATCTAATGGAACATGGTCGTGTTTCAGGCCCTCAGTAAATACTTTGCAAGCTGTTTCCTCAGACTGAAACAAGCCTCTGGGTTCTTGAAACAACTAGAGTGAGACTGAAATATTATGTTCCCCATGAAAGCGTGGAGTCAGTGCATCACCTCAGCTTGACTGAGACGCCATCAGTCATGACTAGCCGGTTCTGCACCGCTGCGGTATTGATTTAACCTTTAGGTAAGACAGTTGCACTTGTCCCCGTTGTTTTGCCGCCGCTCAAATAAAAGTGATGGCTTCTGAGGCGTTTTAGTGAGGGTGTGTGTGTGTGTCGCCTTTCTCTCATTCACAGCCAAGCGAGTTTGGCTTGTGCTCTACTTAGCCATCCATTGTTGGCCCTCATTAGCAACTCATGCCCGCAGCCAGAGCTCATTAAACTCTGCAGGTTTTCACTGCTTCAACCAGCAAGAGGAACGTCGGTGTCAGGCCGAAAATAAACGTCCAAACCTTTGAAGAGGCGACGACCTCTTATCGCTGACTGATGTGTCGAGTGTCGCCTTTATGTCAGGAAGCTGCATCATTTAATTCAAGTGAAGTTAATTGGTGATACCTGTTCGTCTACGCCGCCTGTCCTTCAGTATTTGACTCAGGCTTTAGTTCAAATATTCACCCGGGATATTGAGCACTCCTTCAGGAATAAAAAGCAAATGAAAACACAGTTAATATTCATTGTGTGAGCAAGCTATCTTTTTATATTTAAAAAAATGTAATGGCACAATTAACTCAACACACATAGACCTAGACCTTATGATGTGTTTTGAGTCTCTGTTCTTGCAGTAAAATGCATGGTTGCTTAAACTTGATCTGACACTGACATTGAACAAGAACAATCATATGTACAAAAAGGGAGATTATGATTGTTTTTGAGGTTGTCAAATATTCACAATTGAGGAATATGTTTTTTTTAATATAATTCTTTTTTGCTGCAAGTATAGATTTTTATTTATTTTTCAATTTGAAAAATAAATCTCACTCGCTCTCGCAGCCTAAATGAACTTCAGAAATGTATTGGCATTTCAAAGAAAACTGTTTGAACGGCCACTCGGATCCCGTGTTTTCTCAGTCCTCACAATCTTACTGACTCTGAAAATAGCTAACTACCAAATCCTTTTTCCTCGGTACCAACTCCCACACCGAAGAGTGATGTTGTCAGTTTAAACATGTTGTACATGTTGTTACATGTACAACATATCCTGAAGGAATATGAAGGATTGTTGATTTTTCTGGTCAACCTGTCATGTCCAGCATTGATTAATAAGGGCTTTTTCTTTTGCATATTTTGGCATGATTCTCTTGGCATGTTTGTATGTGATGATAAAGCTGTTGTTATTGTACTAAAATGCATAAGATTTTATTATTAATTTTGTTGATTTTTTTTTTGTCTTAGGCCATGGTTGCTTGTTATCCAGGGAATGGGGCTGGATACGTCCGCCATGTTGACAACCCAAACGGCGATGGACGCTGCCTCACATGCATCTACTATCTTAACAAGAACTGGGATGTTAAGGTGCTTTGATTATTATCTTTTTAAAATTGAAAAACTCTCAGTCGCTAGCTGTTAATTCCCTCTTTGCTCGGGTTTCCTAGCTAAAATGTGATCAATTCTAAAAAAAAATGTTCTCACTTAATTGAAATCTTATATTCTTGACTTGCACATGTCCCCTGCAGACATGTGACTAATCTGTGCACATTCGTCTTTGTAGACACACGGAGGTTTGTTGCAGATCTACCCCGAGGGCAAAAACGTGGTGGCCAATATCGAGCCTGTGTTTGACCGGCTGCTCATCTTCTGGTCTGACCGCAGAAACCCACATGAAGTGAAGCCATCTTACGTCACTCGGTTAGTAACAGCCACTGGAATACGCGGTGCATCCTCACAAATAATAAAAAAAAAAAAAAGTTAATTTATTTTTTTATATCGATCCTGCTGTGTAAATACTAATTTCAATTTAAAAATGAATAGAAACGTAATTTTTAGCTCCGTTTTCTGTCGTTGACCCTCTGAGCTCCTCGGTTTTGCCAGTCACCCTTCAATTGTTGTAGTTTCAATCTGTCAAAATGTGACAGATGTAAAATAAACCTGATAATTGTGTTGTGAGATTAGGATTGGCAACCGTTTGCTTTGCGCTGATGCTGATATGCGATAGACCCGCTCTGCGCATAAACACGCCAGTGTCAACAGGGGGTTTATTTACATCGTTGCATAAATTAGTTTTGTCCTTGGAGATCACGTGAAACCTCCCCTTCCCTTTTTTCTGCCGGTTCGACTGCTGGGGGGGGGGAGGCGAGGCGAGGTGGGGCCAGAGGCAGGAAGTATATGTTTCCTGAGGAGGTCAGTGGGAGGGAGAGGAGAGGAAGGTTCGATGGCAGGACTCGTGCTGAAGAGGCACACACATGAGAGACAGGAATAAACAACAAAGCCCCACAGGAGAGATGAGAAACCGTAGAAATGAACCTTGCGTTGCCTGAGACATCCTTTTCCCAGGATGGTGGCTCCAAAGTGGTTTGAGTTTGTTGTCCTTGTGATAATTAATAAACTTTTTAGCGATGTTCACAATGGGTTTTTTCCTGTTTTTATCATGTTTTTTGTTGTTTAAGTGGATTTTGCCTGTAGAAGACAGCTTTGAGATAAAGTTCATGTAAAGGGAAATGGACAGAAACATTTTCAACGTGCTGAACGTAAACTGTTTCTTCACATCATATTTGTGAGTTGGACCAGATTGTTTATCAAACACATCCTGTCTGGAGGTTTTTCAAAACTTAATTTCACTAATATTTGAAACAAAAAGAAAATGATTAGAGTTGGTATTTCAGACTGTTTGTTCCGTCTTTCGTTGGCGATTAGCATGACTGGCAATACAAAGACAGCCATCTCCCAATGTACTTATATTCTAGATAATATAGCTCTGTGTCTTAACTCTGAGGTTTACAAAAAGCAGCTAACATTTTTAGAATTGGCAGAGATTGACAGATGAAAAGGATAAAGCAGCCCTGATGATGTCTGATGAAAATTTTGCTCTTCCTCTTTGAATGAATGAATCCTAATCATGTTGAAGAAAATAGTTCCTGGAAATACATTTTGCATGCATTAAAAAAGAAAAAGAAATCTACAATACTAGATGTCATTTTGACTTTCTATGAAGTTATGTAGCACTTCACTGCCCAATATTTCAATAACTCAAATTCTAAATTTCAAATGAAAGGTCAAAGGGAAATTAAGTATTGATTAGGTCTTCATTTGGCTTATGTAAAACTTTCTACCGGTAAAATTTCCAATGCTGTTAGATGGTAATAATTTGCTTTAAATGGGTCGTGCTCTGCGTCATGGTAGTATTAGCTCTTTTATTAAAATTTTGGTTTGATTTTACACACAAATGATGCTGTGATTGCTCTCTATTAATGTAGGGTTGGATACTAACTCCAGAACACTACTCCACACAACCCTCTTAAAACAAACTATGATTTTTAATATAATTGTCTCAAAATATACAATAATGAATTAGGCAAAATAAACCAATATGACGTTTTAATGTGAACTCGATGTGTTTTAGCATTTATTTGTACATAAATTTATTTCATAACCAGGTATGCCATCACAGTCTGGTACTTTGACGCCAAAGAGAGGTCGGAGGCTAAAGAGAAGTACAAACTGGGTAAGCTTCCTCATATCAGTTTGGTGAGATATAATGTTGCTAGCTTCTAACATTTCACTTTTTTAATATTTATTCACAGCAACAGGACAGAAGGGCATTCAAGTGCCTGTCACTCAGAACAGCAGGTCATAAAAAAATCTCTCCCAAGTGTCCAGAGAGTACCCTCAAAGTATTATGTGCCTTCCTCTACCGCTGACGGACACTACGATCACAATGGGAGGCGCGGTGAAACCTCCAGCAAGCGTCCAGCTGCTTGATTCACACGGCGAGCCGCAGGGTGAGGATCCGGCTGCTGATCAAACACCTGGCAGGAATAACAGGAGCACAGCGGACTGGCTCGGACGGCAACGGTGGGCTCAGAAGATATGAGACTGGATGGAAAAAAAAAAAACAGAACAAAGACTTTGACATCTCGAAGGCGCCCCCACTACAAAACAAAATGACTGACTGTTGTTTTTTCGTTGCAGTTCTTCTTCTTCAGTTTTCAGCGATTTTGTGATGTTTTAACACATCAATGAAAGAGCATTGAAATCTAAGTCCTAAGTTCCTTTATCTCACTTGTATGTGACGGTGGCCTCGTCTCTCGGCGGTGTGTGTGTGTGTGTGTGTGCGTGGGCGTGTGACAAGAAACAAGGGCCGAATATTGGCTTCAGGCTCAACATTTCAGATGAGGACAGCAGTTTTATTCTCGACAAGTGCATCTCAATCAATTAAAATAATTTGATTCAGATTCCTTAATGTATTTATTTCAGTTTTGATGATTACGCTCATTAAATCATCCATTGTTACACGTTCTGCTGAAAAAATGAATGTGAATCTTTGTAGGGTTTTCAGCAGATGGAAGCATGAAGTCCTCTGGAAAATTTTTGGAAGACACAATCATGCTTTAAATTTGAAGGGTTTTGCTTCAGAGCCCTCTCCAGGCTAACCTTATCCCTGTTGCTTGTGAAACCTTTTCCTTCCACTCAACTTTTCAGTAATATGGTTGGATACTGCATACAGACTTCTAAATGGCCTTAGCATCACATTACTCTCAAGTCTACAGTTCTTCCTGATGCTTGTTCAAAATTGCTTCCACTCAACTTTATATGATTTGAAACAGCACAGTATGAACAGCCAACTTCTTTAGCAGTGACGTTAAATAAAAAGTTACTGCTAAAGTGACTTTTTATTTAAAGTGCTGCTGAATAACGTCTGTCAAGTCAGCAGTTTGTCTTTTGTGCACCTAATTCCACCAAAGTTTTGCCTTCCACTCAACCTTCCAGAAATATGCTTTGAAAAGTGATGTTATATTTAAATTTTCTGAGAAGCTGAATTACAAGTTGTCTTTCGCCACAATCATCGAAATGAACCGAAATACAGTAAATACTTAAAAAATTCACCATCGTGTGCAAGGAATCTGTATAAAATGAATATTGCTTCTTGAATTGAATTACTGAAAGAAAGCTTTTCATGATTTTTCTAATTAATTGAGATGCACCTGCAGAACACATCAAGTGGACAAACTTTTACAGGACGTTTTGCTTTTCGTAGCTTAGAATAATTTTTTTCATCCAGACTCAAAACTGCAGCTCGACATAACGCCCAGGAATCCACAGTGAATATATATCTTGGGGATTTGTTCATTAGCGTGTTGATCTCTGCGCACAGCTCACACCTGAGACAAGAGGCAGGCGGTTCTGCTAAGGGCAAACGAGATGGCGGGGGGTTGAACAAGTTCCCTGTGTGTGTTAATGTTGCTTTTCTGTGTGTTCATACCAAGATGGACCAGAGTGGAACAAATCCGGCCGAGAAATTCCCCCACAGAAAAAGGACAACGTGACAGCAGCTTAAGCAAAGTTTTTTTTTCATAATCTTATGACTGAAAATCTGTTGGTCTCTAAACTTAAGACAATTGGAGTGTAAAGCACAGATTTTTTTTTTTTTACAACTAAACACCGTGGGTGAAATATTTGCCTGCTCACATGTGGGATTGAGTATTTCAGAGTGTACATGTTGGTGTGTCGATTTCCACTGACCCCGGAGAGGAGTCGCAGGTATTGTCTCAGTGTTTTTTTTGTTTGTTTGTTTTGTTTGCTTGATTGGTTGAACAGAAGGTTATTTGACAAAAAAAATTAAAAGCACTTTATTGTTTAAACACAGTCAGCCATGTGTGAATGATAGAAATAGTGTAAAGATTTAGGTTAATGCCTTTTAATGCTGTGGATGATTTGGTATTCGAATGCAATACAAACTTAAACAGTGAGTTTAAATAAATGTTATGCCTTGTTTTGAAGTATTTAATCGAAAGCGTGATTATTTTTTTTCTACCTAAACTGCTGTTATTGGTTTACTAGAAGAGGGAAATCGGACAAGTTTAAAAGTTTGATGTGCCTGTTTTGTAGACAATAAAATAAGTTAATTTATTTTAGATTAAATACTCAATCATCTAATATTGTCATAGCTACTAATACAGGTTGCTATGACACTGGCATGGTATACCGATACTTCATCTATAGTTAGAATACAAGTGAAATTTATCTGGAAACATGAACATTTTTAGTTTGTAAAAATAATCTTTTAGAATAAATAATAGACTGACCAACAATTGACTATGTATTGTAGGGTTTTTGTACATAAAATAAGTTTTACGAATACATTTTTAACCATAATGCTCTTGTTGCATTGAGATACACCTCAAAAATGGGCCTTATAAAGATGCAGCAGTACTTACTTTTTCATGTGGATTTATTGTCATAACTCCTGGTTCTGCATTTTTTTGTGTTTTCGGCCTGTACTTGGAGGCGGGGAAGTTAGATTTTGTTTTATTATTATTATTATTTTTTAGATTTGTTCATTTTCAGTCAGCAAATAAACAAGGACGCTCTCTGAAGTCTGAGATTATGGACAAACGCCCTTTTCTACCTTCTCAATTCACCTCCAAAATGTAAAGGACACAACAGCAGTTGACTTAAATATTTTACATTTGTGCCATCATCACATTTGCTGGTATTCAGTCTAAAAGCAATGGCTGGTACTTCACCTGCGATCCTTTTGTATAGCATATGCTGAGAAACGAAGATGTAAAACATGTCTGAGCCTTACTGATGTAAAGGTAAAACGGTGTAAAAAAAAAAAAAAAAAAGTGGGTTTGTAGCGTATGCTATTTTATAGATTTTCTTTTTTCTATTGTTGATCAATTTAGCACAGACTTAGAGGGAACAGTTGGGTTAGCTGAGTCGTCATTAGCTACAGCCTCCATGACTAAATTAAGCGACTGAGAGTTTCTGTTGCAGGTAAGATGTTTGTTACTTTGTCACTTAGTAAATCCTAAACAGTATAAATCACAACTGACCAGGAAAAGCTAGAACTAGCAAATCAGATGTCTTTTTAATAAATAAAAAAAACAACTAAATGTATTAAGATTTCAACTTTTTTTTTCTTCATTCAAACTGAAATAATTAAAAGGATTGGATACTTATAACACTAACCTCATGTCAAAACATGAACAACTAAAGACGATGCTCAAATTTATAATATAAAATCTTCGTGTCTATTTTCCCATTTCCCTAAAATGAAGTCATTTTTCTTGTTTTCTTGAGAACTCAGTCTCTGGTAACAGCACATCAATACGTGGAGGTTATATTTAGCAGCTGATAAAACATCCACCCCGATGACTCATAGGGTAAATGGTTACTAATAGCTTGCCAGGAATAGAGTCCGTGGCGTGATATTTTCGAGGTGGGTGCACCTGATGCAACATCGCCTATGAAAGCTGACTATATGTGGTCAAAAATGTGCTTTTCCATTAGATTTCATCGGGAATATTTGATGGCACAATGTGAGAAAATATTCTGAACTCAAAGAAACTCCCTGCTCTCCTTTTCTCATGTTTCCTTAACGCCATTCGCTGAAGCATTTTACACATTTTCATATGTTACAACCCAAAACCTTAAGCTATTTTTATTGAAAGGATTGATGGTTTTAAATTTTGCTTTTTACAAATATAAATTGGAAATGGGGCATGCTTTTGTGTTTGGCCCCATTTGCTTTTGAAATTCAAAGCAAGGGTTATTTTTAAAAAAAACCATCCAATTTACACTCATAGTCGGTTCAATCCAATCAAATTCAAAGACAATCAATTCAAATTCTACATGTGAAAGACCATGCTTTGATTAGATCTGTTTTTGTAAGAAGATGTTAAACCTTTGACTTTAAATTCTGCACTACCTTATGTCGCTTTAGGACATAAAACCTCAATAAAAGATTTAATGTCTGTGAGTTAAAGAGTGCCGAAATGTAGAAAGGTGAAATGATCTGAACACTCTTGCAACAGACCTTACCTCCAGTATGACTGGAATTTGCCCAAAAACTAGATAATCTGAACATTGCCAATACATTCCTTGCATAGCTTCGGATTCCAGTTGGTGTGCTTCAGAAAATGACTGCGGAAGTCCAATATCCTGCTGGACAACTGTGACCATACATTTTGCTTCAGTGATGCTCCTATCTGAAAAATGCATGTGTTTGTTAACATTTCAAGAAAGCTAATTTGACATAATGCGTAAAGTGTAGTCAGAGCTGACCCAAGGCTGGAAAGGTTTGGTCCGATTGATGTCAGTCAGTGAAAAAGAAATAGTTGCTTCTCTTTCATGCAGTGTATCCAAATACATGGTGTCATCTGTAGATGCTAGTTAACAGGATGATCTTTTATGATCGCTACTTTGTGTTAAAAAAAAAAACAACACGAAAGTTTTTTAGTGACTTTAATGCTGCCGACTGAATTATTTTTTTTTCTTTCCAATCATGACCTAAAAGGAAATTTTAATGGTTGTTTTTCTTTTCATCTACCTAAATTGATCATCTCTGCACTCTGCACTGTCCCCCAGACACAACGAATCAATACAATTTTACCATCTCAGTTTCTGACTAACTTTGGGCATTTAACTGTCTAGTGTTACTGTCTACTTCCCTTCATGATTTTTTAAATATTTAACACATTCTCCTTGTTTATTTCTCTTCATGCAGACTGAGGTTAACAGAAAAAACAAACAAAAAAAAAAAACAAAACTGGAATTTAGGATCCCAAAATGCCCAGCTCACTTTGTTTGGTGCAGACACAAAACAAATGCAGGCCACATGTAGTGATTAGTTTTCACATGCATCACTCTGACCCTCTCTGTTATCACCGTCATATCATCGCGGCGGTATCTGCCAAGACATGACTCATCAAAACAAACAGAAAACAATGTTCATGAACACTCAGCAACAAACACAACGTCTGGCCCTATATTGACTGTTAAGCATGCATTAACAAACCGAACTGGGTGGAGGAAATCACAGAAATATTTCTAATTCATTGAGTAAAAAAAAAACAAATGATAAACATACACTAAGGCAAAGCATGTTGACAGACTGGATTGCTGTTTTTCAGCTTGTTTCCTCAGTCCTGAAGCTTGGCCCAAAGCATAACCATGCACCTTTCATTGGGGACCTCAGATCTGGTCTGCTGCTATTTACTTTGAGGTTTTAGATTCTGTACAGGGTTGCATTTAGAAAGGTTAAGTTAAACAAACAAATAAACAAACAAAAAAAAAAACGTTAAAAGAGTAAAGCTCAAAAAGAAAGACGTGTTCAACATTGTAACCTTGGTCGCATGTGATAAAAAGTTTTGTAGGAGCTATTTATCTACTTTCAGTTAAATCTTGGAATTTACATTATTTAGTTCCTTTTTATTTGCTTATTTTCTAGTTGATTTATAATTAGAATGTTTGTTTAATTTGTTATTTTCAAATAGGTTCTTTGGTTAGTAATTCACTTAATTAGTTGATTAATTCCAGTTTGGCACGTGGGTGTGTCACAGTATAAATAGGTAGGTTTTAGTTAGGTCAATATGCACGTGGGTGGTCATATGGTTTTTTTTTACCAGTGCCAGTATCAGTCAGTCCCAGTTATGTCAGTTGTCAGTCAGTCATCAGTCAATCAATGAGAGAACAGGTGCAGAAATCAGAACAGGAGAACTAGTAGGATCCTGTGAAGCCTGCAACTTGTTTTTATCTGGAAATTGGAATAAACTAACCAAAGAGCTGCATTTTGACTGTTTCGATCCCTTTTTTGAACTGCGTAAGCCAGAAACCCCCGGTGCATCAGGTGACTATTTGAGTTTAATTCACTTTGCTTTGATCACTTTTAAGTCTTGAGTTTTTTGATTTTGGAATTTTGAGTTTGAGACAAATAGTCACTACAAGTTTCAAATAAAATCAATTCCTGCAAAAGAAATGTAACAGACCATTGGTTTTTTTTTATTGCACTTTACTTTTGAAATTGATCAAAGCATTTACAAACTTTAAATCAATATTCCATGACCTCTTATTTTACTTGAACATATTATATAGCAGGGCAGGGAGGTGAGTTTCTGCTGGTCGAGATCAGAACATAAGTTGTGCTGGTCTTTACAAGTAGAAAACCGGTCAAAAGAAATCAAATACTCTGAAAGATTGACTTCTGCCTACAGTTAGAAAAATAACTAACACGTTTAACCCAACCGGACAAACCATGACAAACAAGGACCCCAGGTCTATGCTGCTATCATGTGCAGTGAGGAGTCAAGTTAAAAAGTAAAAAAAAAAAACAAACCTAGAAATCTGTACTTAAAAATACAAAAGAAATATGGAGGGAGTTGCATATGGCGATGTTTACTTTTTAAATATATGTAACTTTATGATATTTTGCTTTGAGAGTACATGTTCTGCAATTTTTTTGTCATTCCTTAATGAAACGGACAGGTTTTGTTAACATTTGTTGAGACGATGAAATGTTCAGTAAGTGCAAAACATCCCAGTTACTCCTAGTATACCCTCAGAAAGATTAGCTTTCTGATATTTTGATATCATAAAGAAACTTCTGATATGAAAGAGTCACGGTATTCCTACATCACGGAAAAATATGTATTTACTGTAAAGACAAACTGAACGGGACATTTTATGAAATGCACTTCAGTTTTTACAGCTGAAAGCAATTTAAACAACTCTGTGTGAAACACAAGCTTATGGTGTTCATATACCGCCATCTAGTGGAGCTATGTGTGTATTTTGATTGCAATATTCACCTTTAGTTTTACTATCCAGTTGTATTCAGCTACCTACAAGATTTTTTTAAACAACAGAATGAGACCTATAAGAGAAAAAAAAAAAACACGTAGTGTAACCAGGTGGTACCATTAGGTGTTGCACTCTCTCCAGCCTGTGCCTCCATAAAAGGTTAAGCTGGAAGGGTGGTGACCAGACCAGCTGTGTGTTCCTGGGCCCACGCTGTTTGCTGGCTGTGGTAGGTTGGGGGGAAATAGTTTTAAAGTGATTCTTTTAAGTAAGTTGTGCTGATGTGGTGTTTTTATACAGGACTGCATCGTTGATGGTGTTCGGCTGGTAGCGTTACCTGGGCGTGGGTGTTCGTCGCCGCAGGTAGGTTTTTATACATTGGTCTTTTTAATCCGAATGAATTGTGTGTTTATATATTGTTTTATTTGCTAGGGTTGCACCACATTGGATACACCAAGATTTGATTTGGAAGTGTTGATTTATGCAATGCAGGTAGGCAAGTGTTTTAATGTGTTTTAGGTTGGTTTGATTAAAATGATTTAATACGCATTTAGTCATTTTTGTGTTTTAGTTTCACAGTTTTTGCACTGCCTCCTGCTGTCCCTTTTAGCGTTTGGGTTTTTTTTTTTTTCTTTTTTGTTAGTTCGCCTAGTTAGGATCATTTTTCTGCTTGTAGTACTTGTGAGGGCGGGCTGACAACTTTTTCATTCATTTTGTTTGCTGTGTTTTTTGTTTATTTTGTGGCACTTCCCTGAATTCTTCTATCCTGTTTGGCGTGATCTCCATGTTGGGCTGACAACGAACGGATAAAGCTAGCGGGGAATCCTTCATGTATTCAACAATAAATATCAATAATTAACTTAATTCCTGTTGTTGATTATTACGCTTTGGCTGGTCTCGGCTATAACAGTAGTTTTTCTTTTCAAAATCAATGCATAATTGTAAAGTTAGATGGACAAAAGTGATAATAAATAACAGTGACAATAAGACATTGCTTTTGTATTGTCCCTCAACAGAGTCGTTTTAAAAAAAAACACACGGGCCTGGACAAAAAGGTTGCTACCTGTAACTAAATATTAAGTTGTGCAACCTTAGAGGAAATCCCTGCAATCAAACGATTTCTGTAACTGAGACTTCTGCTCCTCCCAGAAGGGCATTCTTGCCCACTCCTCAAGGGCAAACTGCTCCAGTTGTTTCGGGCTTGAAAGGTGCTTTCTCCAGATGTTTCAGCTCCGTCCACGGGATTCAGGGCTCAGAGTAATCCAATGTTTTGCTCGTACTTTTCCTGAATGTTTTCAGTTGTCATTATCTTGTTGGAAGAGCCGCCGTAGAACAAAATCCTGCTCTAAGCTGAAATCAGTTCTCTACAGGTGGGAACTGATCACATGACTTCTGATCGTTTTCTAATTAGCTGCACTAGACTTTATTCAGGTGTTTCAAAGCAAAAGGTAGTTGAGTAAAAACACACTCATCACCTTCCCATTCATAAAAAAAATATAGAGAAAAACATTATTTTCATTCCACTTTACAATCTTGAGCTCTTACGTGTTGTCTGTCATATAAAATCATAACAAAAAACAATTTCTTGTAACGTCGCGAAATGTGAAAAAGTTCTGTCAGTCTTACTATTAAGTTAATATTTGATTAATCTGAAAATGCATACTTTTCTTTAGAAATATTCTTATCTGTGAAGGGAAATAAGGTCTTCTCTTAACCAAAACATACTGTCATAGTTAAATACACGTTGATTCAATATCAGCCCGTCACATTCCTGATCTGCTTGAGTTATAAATGCATAAATAAAAATCAATTTAAACATTTTGCATCTCCTCACAAATTTTCTAGACGGCGTAAACACAACATGTTCCCATTTTGCCGTCGAGGTTGGAGATCTTCTAGTGTTTTACGTCCTTAACAACAATGTATTTATTTATTTTTGTCCTCTATTAAAACTAGTGACAACTAGAGGGCAGCACACAACATCAAATAAGCAGGAAAACAGCAGCTTTCTCAAAGGCCATCTGCCTGCTTCATCCGGGTAGCAGGCAGCCTGCAGCTGAGGGTCTGCATGTATTTTGACAAACTGGTGTCACAATAACTCCCAGTCTAATCTGACTTCAAATGAAAACATGTCTGTCCATAAAATCCTCTGTATCCTCACAATGAATATAAACAGAACAAAGTCCCAGAGACATAAGAAAGACAAACCTGTTCAGTACAAAAATAACCCCCCCACACACACACACACACATGATATGTAAACATATCACCAAAACTATGTGCACTCATGTAATAGCAGGACAGTCTGTACTTTCCTAACCTCCTGTAGCTCCACCACATCCATAACATCATTTTTTTACCCATCCTAATATCGTTATTTAACCTGATTTTAACGCGTTTACTTACAGTTTCCATGTTTCCATATGTGGTTGAAAAAAGAATGTAACTTGTCATCTGGGGTTTGGATTTTATTTTTGGTATCCGGACAAAATGATGCAATTTATCACAGCCATTACGGTTACCATAAATAGTTTTGTTACCTACAGTTCATTCGGCAGGGCGTGCAAAGAGAGGCTGTTTGTTTAGTCAGTGTGTGTCCTTCACATGCTCCTCGGTCCTGTTTAGAAGGTTTTATGTAATGGTTCCTCTGTGCCCGACAGTGTTTTCTTCAACCCACTCTTTCCTTGTTCAAAAATTAAAAAAAAAAATCTCACCTCTTAAATCTCCAAAATGTGCTCAGAGCACCACCACCAAACATCTAAATTAAAACGTAGGGAGGTTTAAGTGACTTTGTTTTATTTAGAGCGTATCAATGCTAAAACCAATCAACCTCTTAACTTTTTTTTACAAAGTTTCCTGCGTCAAATTCACAGCCAGGAAATGGTCAGTATATTCTGCTCATATATCAATGTCAAATGTTTTTTTTTCTACTTCATTGTTGCGTGTATTTAAGAAATGAAACAAGGCCAGGCTGTTGCATCAGAACATGTGAAGCGGACGACATGATGCCTTTAAGTCACAAAGTCTGAACATACCAAAGCCAATTAGCTAAAAATGAAAGTAGCTCCTTGCTTTCTAACATAGAGACGAAGGATTGCTGCAAAGCGTGTTTTCGTTAGGTGTTGACCTGTTTCATCTCTTGGTCTCAATAAGTTACCTTTTGGTTTTGACTTTTGGTTGTTTCTAAGGTCTCAGATGTTGCTACTTTGACTTGTACTGAGTGATCAAACACACGATTATCATGAAAGAATCCCCTTACTCAGGAAAATTGATATCTGGCTGTAAAATCATTTGAACCTTTACCATATTCTGCCCATTCCGGATTCTGAATGACTTCAGAAGGTAAGGAAATGACCTAAAGCAGCAAATTATGAGATTACGGAACTATTGTAGCTTCAGTGATGAGAACAGAAGAGAAAGTGAGCCCTCATGAATATTCTAACCTATTGTTTGTCGTGTACCACACTCAGGCCTTAGTTGGATAACAATTGGCTTAGTTGCTGATTAAGACATAATTAAATTTATATCTATCTATCTTTTTATTGGTGTACAACTGGAAGGATTTGAAGTAAACTCTTCATTGTGAATGAAGACCACTTTGCACAAAGAGGGCAGGTAGGCAGAAAGAAAAGACAGATGCAACAAATATGCATTGAACTGCGGTAAAACTGAAAACAAAAATCTAAATGCCGAGAAGATAAACATCAACCACCAGAGATGCAGGAAGCTGTAAAACTGGGAGTGAGACCAAACAGGAAGTACAGCTAAAAGGAAGATTAAAAAAGAAGTGTATGTCCTGGCAGGAGTGATTACTGGAATGGGAATTGTGAAATTTCCTTTCCACCCTCAATTGCTACTGGTATTAAAACAAAGTGGAATTTCAGCTGCCACAAAATCCAAGGCTATATAAATTGCAGCCAGGTTCAGAGGATGCTGAATCATGATCAGCGGCCATTAGCTCGAGAACTCCAAATGTTTGAAGTTTGGTACTGTGACGATAATGGTGTGGGACTACTTTTTTTAAAAATTGGGTATGGCTCTTTAGTTCCAGTGAAAGAAACTCTTTTTTTTTTTTTTTAACATTATCGTATCAAGACAACTTGGAGAATTTTATATCTCAAACTTTTTGGGATCAGTTTGTGCACCATTTGGCAAATCAAATGTGCACTAAATCCACATTTGGATTTAGTGCACAACCTTGCACTAAAGGTTGCACCTTGCACAACCTTGGATAAAGGTTGGATTTATTGACACTATAAATCCAAGGTTGAGCAGGTTTAGTGTGAAAGACCTAGCCTGCACCGAGTCCTGAGCTCAACCTGATGTAACACCTTTAGAATGAATCAGTGTTTGACCTCATAAATGAGCCTCAGGAAGAATGGTAAAAATTCCTGTAAATACGCTCATAAATCTTGTGAAAAAAAAATAATAACAAAGGAAGATGAAATACAAACAAATCTAATTTCAGTTGTGCTATGCTGGATGAGTTAAAAATGTTACATAAACTACATTATCTTGAGAGGAGATGGTGGTCCCATATCTTCCTTACCAGCAGCAGCTTGTTGCAATACTTAAACAGAACAAAACCTAGAACAGGTGTTTGGTTGTGAATTTAAGAAACAACCAAATGCTAAAATGACTTAAAACTTAAAGTAGGTCTTTGCCATAATGATTTTCAAACTTTAATTCTAAAAAAAAAACATAGAAATGTATTATTAATATTTTTTTCACTTCCAGTGTGCCAAGTTTGAGCGATTGAGTGTCTTCTTCTGTATAAAGATGCAGCTGGTTGTCTCAAAATGATTTTCTCACAGTCCTTTAGTCTTGAGTTGTTTTTTTTGCTTTAATGTGTTGTCAAAAGTGGCAATTAGCAGAAAAGGTCTCTTTTCTGGTCTGCAGAGACACTATGTACTGCATCTTTCAGAAAAAAACATGTCATTATGGGTTATTGTTTTCCTTCAACCCAGCCAAGCATTGTTAGCATTTCACCTTTCTCTAGATAACTGAGCTATTGTAGTTCCAAAGGAGGGTGGAAAACTTAAACACTGCAACAGAGCTTCTTCAACGCAAAGGAAATAATGAAGATGTGACTAAAAATATCAAATCTATTCATCTTTGTCACAATAAACACTGAAAACATCTTTTGCTTCCCAGGTCAAATCTCCACCTGGTCTCCTGACCAGCCCTCACCAGAATGGGTCGTTAATGTTTAGCTAATGTGGTCAACTGTAATTCAGTCTCTTATTAAGACAGCAAACCTACCCCACAAAGTAAACTATTTCTGTACAGAATAAGCATATTAGCCATTTACTTGAGTGTATAAATTTCTTAAAAGAAAATTTGTGCAATATGTGTCTTTACTGTATTTCTTGTGCATGTCTACACTGAGGATTCCCTGTTCATAGGTGTGTGTGTGTATATTGACTTGGGCCAACATGTACACCTAATTCCCCATTCCAGAGAGCTATGCAGAAGGGCTGTTCTCACGGGATGGGGTGTGTCTGAGCACCTACCCCAGAGCCATCTCCGACACAGAGGGAGCTTTAGACTGTCTGACCTCTCGTTCTGACCTCTTGCTGATGCTGCCCCGGGCTCCGAGAACCTCCATTCTCCTGGCCACTGTTTGCTTAGGGCCCCCACGGCAAGATTCTTTCAGGTCTGGCTTTTAAAGAAACAGTGGGACAATCATGCCACATCAAAAAGAGCGCTTTTGAAGCCGAGCAATAAAGTCGAGCTTTCGCGGAAGACTCGTTCTAAACAAAAATGGGCGCCGTCTCAGAGAGATGTATAACTGCATGCTAAAACCTGCAAAAGTGGTATTTGAGGCATATCCAAATCATAAGTGTCTGGCAAAACTAAAAACATTGAAGCTTTTTCATTATATTTTTAATCCAACCGAAGCTTATATGTACAGGTACTGCTCTGCATAAAGATGTTTGCAATGTTCAAAAGTCAATTGCTTCCAGTTCACATCAGGTCAATTTAGTCTGTTTATATAATTTGCTACAAATGTCATCTAAAGGCACTTTACAAAAACAAACAGAATCAAATGTTATCCATACAGTAGCCAATTTGATGTTGTCTTTTAGGCACAGTCAATCTGATTACACACATTCCAAATCAAGTGTCGTTATAATAATGCAGTCAAGTTCAGTTTATTACGCCAATTGTTAAAACAAGGATTCTGTTTAAGAGCTGATCGAATCAAGCCTCTCATTGTCCAGCAATCTCTCATTCTGACCATGCATGTGGTGACAGTGGAAAGCAACAACCCTGAATGCCAAAACACTGCCTCAGAAAAAGAGTGAGAAACTCTAGAAAAAGGAGTGGATGAGAAAATGGCAGCAGCAGCTGCAGAACATTTATAACACGAGAGTTGCACGAGAAAGTAACAATTGTAAACTAATATTGATTGTCCAAGTTTCAACCATCTCACTCTTTACTTCAAGTAAGGTTGAAGAGTTCAGAAATGGTTTTCTGTTGTTTCAACCACTTTTTGCAATACTACAGTACAACTGACATTTGGCTTGTTAATGTGAATGAAAGTACAGGGCATGAATTTTCTCAGTCCATGTCAATGTATAACGGTTTTCATTGTGGTCACTAGTGCTGCAGTGGCCTAACTTTCATGAAGGAGTTTTTTTGGTTCCCAGGTTGTTGGTGAACATCCTAATTCATTGTTTTTCACATGGTGATAGATTGGATCAGCTGATGCTTTGACCTAAATTGGTCTTCCTGCAGATAACTGAATCCAAACACATCAGAACTGAGTTTGATCTGGACAAAGGTAAAGACACCAAACTTCCGGAATAAGGCAAGAAACTATAGCAAGTATCACTCACACTGCAGACAGTGAGATCTGCAAGAAGTCCGTTTTCAGGACACAGTTGGGCTGTGGAGGGTGTCAGTGAGTGCAGGAACAGTTTTGCCAACCATCCCATGCTTTAATCTGCTGCAACACGCAGCTCAGGACAGCGGGCATTATCGGCTACTGTAAGGGGATTATAGGCAGGCATGTGATCCGCACACCGCGGGGGAGTAAGAGGGACAGGGAGAGAGGTGCATCGCAAATCTGGACGTGTAGACAGATGAGATTAAGACGCATGTCTTTCACAATCTCCGTTTAGTCCTTCTGAACTCTAAATTCATTATTTCAGATCAAACACACAGAACTTTGCCCGTGTTTTAATTTTCTCAAAACCTTCAGCTACTGAGATCACATTAAACCGACTAATCCAGCGGAGTCCATGGACTTCTAATGTTAATATTGAAGGCCTGGGACCCTGGAGATTTTCATGAAGAAAAATATTTGTAGATTACGAAGGTAATGAACGAGAATGAGAAAGTATTCCAGTTATTAAAAGTCCAGGGGGAGGAAGGAAGGAGATATTTGTACGTAAAGCCTGTCTCATCTGACCTCCTGTTCCTACAGAACAGAGTCAAACGCATTTTCAAAAGGAATGTAATCGACACACCTAAAGAATTTATGATTGTTGTATCAACACAGACCATCATAGCGCATCCTCCATGCTAACAAAAGATCGCCCGGTGGATGGGGATTATATAATAGTTGCCATGGCAGCAATAAGTTTCAGCCTGAACCAGTGAGATCTGAACCACAGTAGTCCCAGTTCAGAGGTGTCATGTCATGAAAGGAAGTTTTAAATGTAGGGAATTTATTTCTCAGCTCTTCACTGCTTTTGCTAGTCACCTACAGACAATAAAATTGTGAAAGGGACACGACAAGACTTTTGTGTCTGTTAGAAAGGCAATTAGCGGCTGGATTAAGTAGGAGTCTTGAGGCAGAGAAACGGTGCAGACCCACTGGGTGTTTATTCACCAACATTTAACAGGTTCACACAGACAACCCTGCTTACAATGGCCTTGGGGTCTCAGCAGCATCCACCCAACATGCAGCCTTTTATAGTCTCTGGCGGCTCCAATTAACAAACCCACCAAGACAAAGGGGAATACAAAATACATACACACAAACAAACTTGACAAAAACAACCAAATATTCAGAATAATATTAGCAAATACTATTCATTTTTAAACAGACATTAAATTTCTAAAAGGACATTTCTATAAATAAAAATCCAACATTAAACGTGTAAAGTGCATCGTTCTATTGCTCCCCCTCTTCCATCTGCATTGGTCTCTTCCGGAACCTTTATAAGGTGCTCGGGCCCCTGGGGACTCTTTGAGCCTGAACACCCTGCAGAGGAAGAGACAGAGGTAAGCCACATCTACACAAACATTTCAGTGTATTTCAAACAGTTACAATACTTGTATCTAGTGATGTTACGTGATGTGCCGAGGCTTCGAGGCGTGTGTCGAGTAATGGAGGGGGCGTTTCCGTAAAGCGCGTATCGAGGCGTGCTTCATTTAGGGGAGGAGCCGAAAACGATGACGTCCGAAGCCTCGCTGCACCACGTGACTGCTTCGGGAAGTGGCTCAGAGTTTGGCGCGGGGTTTGCCAGCTTTAGAAACCCCACAGGCTCCATTCAAAATGTGGGTTGTTGTAGGCGAGTTGCGGTCAGTTGAGAGAGTGGATAGAGTTTTGATAGTTTGGATAGCAGAGTTTGGATAGTGGTTATTTAGTTTGAGCCGGCGAGAAAGAGGAGGATTTCTCCTATGTGGGAACATTTTGATTTGATAAGCCCTAACAAGGTAAGGTGAACTGAACATTTGCAGATGCATTACGTTTGCTTATGAGGAACTGTATTTTTCGTTGTTTCTTATTTTCTGTAAAGGTGAGGTGTTTATTGTGCTCCAAGGAGTTGGGGTACAATAATAACACCTCATCCATGTAGTGTCAAAAAAGAGAAATCGTTTGAAATCAAAAACTGTGGAGAAATTGTTGTTTCTTAATAAAAATGCACACAATCATCCAAGTTACACAAGCAATAGCCTATTCACTACCCCCTCCCTAGTTCCACAAGCACTTTCACTGTCCTCTGCCTGATTAAGCCCAGGCCACTTTTCTAGAGTCACAGAAAAACTTTATTACACAACATGCCATATCACATGACACTACTATTTTGGGAATAATTACACACAGAGAATACATTCAAACAATATTTTATTATACACACATGTGTATACATAATTTATGTAGACAAATGATTTCGTCCTACACCTTTTGTGAAGTCATTCCCAAGAGCCATAATAGACAAAAATTCAATGCATCACACGTGTTAAGATACAGCTGGCTGTGATTATACACCTGGCCAGTAGGTGGTTTCGTGTGCACATGAAGCTTCAAGAAATGAACCCTTTCTCGAACCAGTTGGCTCAAGTGGTTCAATGCCTCATGAGGCTTCATTTCACCATCACTACTTGTATCCATTGGTTTGTTTTATTTTAACAGGACACCATCAGCTCCAGATGCCACTGCATAAAAACACACAATCAATAAAATACTTCAATCTGTTTGTACCTGTTTCTTTTATCATTCAACCCACATTTTAAGTGTTTCCAGCTAAGTAATGAAGACCTTCATTACAGTGTCCAAACGCAGACGCAGCATGGCATCGCAGAAGAACAGCAAACGGACAAAACCTTGTCAGAGGCAGCAAAAGTCCTGACAAGAAGAATATGATAAAAAAAACAACAAAAAACAATCCCAACCTCCAAGTGTGCAAAGCTTGTTGCGACATATCCCAAAAAGAGTTGCAGGTGTAATCACTGAAAAGGTTTGTTCAGCAAGTTACAGTAGCTCAATTCAAATGTACGCCTCATTTTTAGATGTTTATTTCTTAAAATGGTAAAAACAATGTATTCCTTTCCTTCCATTGGATGCACAACATTGTGTTGGTATGCCACACTGAGGCTTTTGGTCGTAATGCAACAAAATGTCAAAAGCTTATGACATGATTCCCTTTGCAAACAAGAAAAAGAAGCAGAAAATGTAGATCCACGTGGTTCTACGGTCATTAAATGGAAATGCCACTCCCTGACACGCAGATGTGTGGCTGTGCAAACTGCGTAAGGCAAGTTCGAAGAGCAAATATTCAAGTTATGATGACTCAGCAACATAGGTGGTCAGTGTTAATAAATGAAAAGCTTAATCCCTTCAGATCGACTCATTGGCATCATACCAAATGGTGATTCTATGCCTTTCTCTTTTCACTTTTTCAAAAAAACACAGTAAAAGGAGCTTTATGGTCATAACGTTTCCCTTTTAGTCCTTTGTTCAACTGACCGAGCCTCAAACTAAGACATCTACTGTACGAGAGTAGAGCGGGATGTCGAAATCAAGACAGGGCGAGGGCGGACCACTGAAAAGAGGAGATTCTGATCGCCTTCATGCAGTACGGTATCGCATGACTGCCAAAACAGGAGCGCGGGCAAAGGAGCAGGGGAAGAGAGTGGGCTGGGAGCCTAGCAAGAAGGGTGTGTTGATCTCAGCAAACCAGAGTCCTTACTTGTTCAGGCTGGTTTATACTGCCTCTGCCTCAAATGTTCCCTGCAAATGTCCTGTGGGGAGATTGTGTTCTGGCTTGCAATTTTAGTCTACATGCTGCCTGCTCTCCCAGATGCTTACTTGGCTACTTTTACCTCAGCTGCTAGTGAACCTTTTGGTACAAGATCACGTATCTCAAATTCAACAGGCCAGGTCAAAGGTCTATCTAGCTAGAAGAGCTTTCCCTTGAAAAACGAGCGAGAAATAAAAGACATAAAGACATGCAGCTCAGACATGAATCTGGGCTCTTGAGACGACTTGCTGTACCGATCTAATATGACTGCCCGATGACTTTGCATAACCATTCATGCTCTGAGGTGTGGCAGGACCACTGCAACAAAGCGGCCTGACTGGACTGGATAAATGTACTGGGAGATCTGGCTCATTTACTGAGGATAAACACATGTATTAAATGACGACACACAGCTGAAGCACATTTTCATCCTCGAGCCTGAAGCAAGCATTCACAAAGCTAATGAATGTCGCACAATGTTAGACCTTTGAGACCTTGAAGGCTAAAGTCCACGCACTGGTCAAATACTGTAGATGTTTGGTGGCAGGTACATTTTTATTTGACTGCTCAGCTAAAATAAAGCCAACTAGCCAACTGCGTTGCCTCCTGCTTACTTATCCCACTCTTTACTATTTTTGCATCATTAATTAGCACAATTAGAATGACTAGAAGACATATTAGGATTTGCTTGATAATTGCATTCACATTACTTATGAAGAAATTGCATTTTGAATAAAGTTAAGATACTAAATATTTTTAGAATTTTTTTTTTACACTAATTCAGGCTGCATAGTCCAAAAACAATTAATTAGTCATGACAGACTAAGTTAAGCATTCAAAGCTTAACTTTATCTCAGTTGAGAAGAACAGTGTGCAAAGAGAAAATGTGATAACGTTTAGAGGCTTAAACTCGTTTCAGATTCTGAAATCTTTCTGGAAACACATTTTGAACCTTGTGGAAATATGCACTGACATTATCTTTGAAAAGATCATTTCCCTTTTAAAATTTAAAACTAAAACACAAAAATCATGTTTGCTTGAGAGGCTAGCCACGAGGGAACATGAGTGAAACTGACTATTACCAGCCGAGTCATTCACAACCAGCTGCAGGGCGTGTAACATGTTTCCCCAGATAAAGTACAGCCTGCTCATACTATTAAATTAGCTTATAATGTTGAATATTTTAAGGTTCAAGCTACGATGGCCTCCCCCACCATCTATTCGACTAACAAATCTTATCAATTATTCTTTATGGAAATTCTCTCTGGGTCCGCAAGGCCACTATAATCAGCTGCACATGTAAAGTCCTGCTAGAGATGATGTAGTGGTGCAAGACACGCAACCACACTCTGCCCATTGTGTGCTTTTCTGGGTCTGACTATAAATCAAATGAAGAAGAAGGAAAAAATACAGTGGGTGAAAGAGCAAAAGGACTTTCATCAGTGCTCAACAAAAAGAGCGTCAAAAGGTGAATAAGAAGCATTAAAAAAAATGTTTTTCCAAAGATTATTTGGGAAAACAATGCCTCATATCCTGCTGTGATTAGCACCATATGAATAAGGATGAGTAATGTAAGACATTCCAGTTGAACTGAGCTCTATGGAGCACAGAGAAAAGAAAGAAAAAAAAACAACCATCCAGCAGATTGTTTTCCTCTCTGCATCGATTGACCTCGGCCTCGTGTGGGTTGTTTATTCAGATCCACACAGTGACACAAACTTTCACGTACTGTACAACTCACACAACGCCGCGACACGCGCACGTCATCAATGTGGTGTTTGTGGACCGTTTCTGTTCCATAATGCAGCAGGGCGAAGGTCTCGGCGCTTCTGTGAATGTGTTTTCAGCTTTGACCTCTAGCAGGTAACTGACTCTCTGCCCACTGCAGAGACAGCATGCAGGGGGGATCTGGTTACGAAAACCCCTCCGGAGAGGCGGAGGAGGAGAAATGATTTCCATTTGCTGAGCTCCTTCGCTGCTCTCTGTTAACGTTAGTCGACTGAAAGACAAAAAAGGAGCAATAACAGAATATGAACGTTCCAGTGCTGACACAATCTGCAGATTAATTGCTAACTCAATGAAACATACAAATACATCACTTATGTGTCAGCATTCCCAGGTACAATTACTCTTTCAGCAAGGAGAGGAGAAAACTGAGGGGGGATGCAGGGTTTGTCAAACTGCTTTCTGACACATGGTGCATCGTAAACACGCTTTCCCTATAAATAAATTCCTTATGTGGATGTGCAGAGTGTGTCCTTAACTAAGTTAGACAGCTGCCTTATGAGCAGCAAATGGAAAAAAGGGCCCTTAACGATGCACGGCTATCCAAAGGAAGTTGCAAAAAGAGTTTGTCTTTCAGCTTTTGAGTAAAGAATAGATGACTGTTAAATGGCAAAGGGACGCAACACATTTTGTAGTTACACATTACAAAAGGTTTTCTGCTCTCACTAAAGTTTGTTCATTTGCTTTCAAATCGAACAATAAAGTGCCTTGCAGAAGCGTTCGTACCCCTTCGTCTTTTCTCACATTAGTCCCCTGCTTGTATACATTTTATAGGGCTCTTACGTGGCAGACCAACACAATTTTGAATACAAATTACAATTAAAATCTGAAATTGTTATTTTTTTGTAAGGTTTTGGTTTTTTTCTCTGTGTTAATTTAGGTTTTTGTGTCGTTTTCAGTTAATTAAGTCTCCCTGTTGTCCTGTCCACCCCTTGATTGTCTCCAGCTGTCCCTTGTTTCTCCTGATTGTCTCCCTGCGTATTTAATCCCACCTGTATTCATTGTTCCTCGTTGGGTCCTTGTCTTATCTGTCTGGCTGTCTAGTCTGACGGTTTGTCTGCTGGATATTTTGTAACCAGTTGCTTCCAGTATTTGAGCTTTAAGTCTCCTGCTCAATCTGTGCTGCCTGGACTTTTTGTATTTGTGTTTTCATTATTAAATCATCACTTCTTCATTCCAACCTGGGTCCTCAGCATCTTCCTCACCACCACTCACTGCATTTTATTACATTATTTTTTTGTGTGTGGACTGTTCGCCCCATGGGATGTGTGTACCAGCTTTGCACATCTAAAACCTGTTTTTCATTCAAAATAGCTTGGTCACTTTAGAAGCAAAGGGTCTGTGAACAACAGATTCTCTGCTGGAAAATGAGTCTTTGCCCATTTCTCAAGTCTTTTGAACTCTAAGAGTTTTTTTCATGTGACACATGTCTCACCTGTCAGGCCTTGACCTTGATGTTTACTCATTGAAGCTCTTTAACAAAATGTCTGAAACCTTCACAGGAAATATATTCTATATTTGGGTTAAAATGCACTCGGATGAGTCTGTTCACGAATTAAGTGAACGTTGAAGTAAATAAATTGCACTGGATTTTGTTTACAGCTATCAGAGTATCAGGGTTAAATACACTTTGTCACACATTGCAGATTTTTCTTTGTGAAAAGCTTAAAAATCATTTAACATCCTGATATCAACGTGCTACTGTGATGGTTAAACACAGAGTTCCAACAAAATATGTTAAAGCTTGTCTTAATGTGGCATAAAAAAGAGGGAAAAGGTTCAGGGGCTATCAAAACTTTGGAAATTTCTAAAATAATGTATGGAACTGTTGAAAAAAAATTAGTATTCATGAGAAATAAATACAAAATTAACTGATAATTCTTAATATAAAGACCTACTGACCTGTTCGTAGGATGGGAGAGAAAGAACTATAACCTAAATCGTATACCTATTATGAGATTATATATAAAAATGCAATTTAGTTTGCAAAACCATGGATGAAGTGTTGAATGTCATCCAAGTTTCTTGACCATGAAGCAACACCATAAGCTAGGCTGGATTTAAGTGTAAGCGTATGGTCAAAAATAATTACATATTTGATCTCTGAGCATTTAGTAAAAACTGAGCTGTTTTTACAAGAAAGCTTACAGTAGCCTGACCAAGTGGCTTAGGGACTATGGCACATACCCCAAGGACATAAATGCTCTTAGCAGCTTAGTGTTGTTTATTGCCATTGTTACTAAACGAGAAATAAATCAGCAGTCCACTAGTAACTGTTATGAAACGGCTCTAGTAGTCTGAGTTATTAATCATCGACAGGCTGCAACAGACACACGGGATGGTTGCACGTAAAAGCATGAGAGTGTGGCGACAAAGTGTAAATGTGTCAATAAGTACGGAAAGTCTTTCATGAGCATGTAATGATCCCAGAGATCAACTGGGTTTACTGGCCTTGAGATCACATCCGGGGCCGACTGAGAAAGAGGTAAAACATAACACATACATGTGCATTAGTTTGGATATTTGCATGCTGGTCTTGAAGCTTTGGTAGAAAATCCTGATAAAAATGTCATTATTTTATATCAGGAAACGTGTCATCATGAGAAGGTTGTAATGTTAAAACTACATACAGTACATGGATGCATGCCCAAGCCAAGTCTAAAATAACTATAATAAAATCAATAAATGTTCGGCTAGAGTTTACAACTCGGAAATAGGTTTATCAACCAGAATTTCTGCTTCTGTCATGCTTTTATCTCCCCGCCCTGCAATACTACTCATTTACATAACTGTTAATCCCCGTTTTAATAAATGACACAAATAAATCCAAAGTTAAAAAGTTGTTCAGTTCTCCCCGATTAATTAGTATATGACTAGCTGGAAGTGGGGAAGTTCTAAACATGAGCGCCAACACACGTTTAAAGCAGAAACATTTCCACTGTGACGAGTAGGCTGGTTAAGAGACCAAGACCACAGCATGACACAGCATTATTCCCAACTCTGGTTCACGTAACAGGGCTGTGACGTGACCTGAATTGATGCTATCATTCACATGTATAAACAAGGCAGACACAAACTACTTTGATTTATTACATTACTCATGAGAATGTGTGCACAAAAGCCATTCAGCTTATTTCTCCACACTCCTAATGGCTCTCTGCTGCACTCTCACCATGACTCAGCAATCTCCTACATCCAACAAACGCAGTTTTTTTTTTTTTTTTTTAAACAATGGTTTTTGTAACAGTTTTGTGTTTCCAGAATGAGTTTGCAAAACCCACTCCCCCAAAAAAACATGCATCCTTCAGCATCTGTTGCTGGTAAAATGAAAGCCTTTTTGTAAACGACCTCACTCCCCAAAACTTAGAACTGGTTGTGCTGAACTGACCCTTCATGAATAAGAGATACATTTTCTAGTTGCTAAAGCAGTAAAGCAGCCATCGATCATAAGGTTACCGCCACTATGTTTGAGTTTAGGTATGTTGTTTTTCTGAAATACTTTGTTAGTTCCATGCCAGATTTAACAATGGATATATTATTCAGATGACCAGAGTTTTTTCGGCATCAAAATTAAGTTGATCATGTAAAGTATTTCAACAAAATGAATCTGTGAGAGAGGAAATATATTTTTTTCATAACGCCGTATCTACATTTTAATGACCAGTCGTCCTTTCTTTCACCTGTCCTGTAGAGAGACGGTTTAGATATTTAACTTCCTGTTTATTTAGTTTTACTCCAGATCTATTCGCTGCATTATCAAGCAGTAATTTCAACATTTGGGCTATAAATTCCTCACTGTAGATCAGAGGAGGTGACTCCTAATGATTAATAGTTAGTTTTGAACAATATCTTGAAGAATGCTGATGTTTACGACAGACCAGCCATAAATTTACATGTCAGGGGCACAATGAAATTACTTTGTAATTACCTTGTACTGATAGATTAGAAATTACCTTATTAATTATAAGTTTTTTTCTTTTGCAATATGGCTTAATAGTTCATTTAGTTGTTATCAAAATATATTCTAATCCAAGTTTATATTTACTTAATTGTAATAATTTGGAGCACATAACAACCAAACAAAACACACACACACACACATTTATGTGTGTGTCTTTCAATGCATAGTAAGAGTCTCAGCTCTACACCAATCCTAAACATAGAACCAGAGCTCTATTTGTGTATCAGAATGGCCTAGTCAAAGTGCAAACTTAAACCCAATTGAGAATTTGTGGCAAGCCTTGAAAAGTGATATGAGATGCTCTTAATCCACTTTAGCTACTTTGAAAAAAAACTTTGATAAAAACCTTTAGCTGTGCAAAGTTTGAATAGACACATCTCAAAGACTTTAAGTTGTTTTTGTAGGGAATTCATCCTCAAACGTTCATCTAAAAAAGAAATTAAATTGAATTAAATTGAAAAATAAACTGAAAAGATTTTTTTGTTCTAAGAATAATTTGCCGTATGTAAATGTGAAATTTTGCCAAATTTAGGTAAATTACATTACTTTTTGCGTGCTATTATGTGTAGATAAGAAAACATCTAAAGTGGTAAGAAGATATCATCATGGAAGATGCATAGGAGAAAATATGTAGGTCAGCCTTCAAACCCCTCACCTTGCACACACACACCGCTTGTTTTTATAGATGGGGCTCTACTTTAGAAAAACTCCACGCTGGCCTGTTCCTGTGGATTCAGCCGTTAAGGTTGTCCTTTCTCATAGGGTAGCGCTCTGTTTCATGAACTCTCAGTGATTCCTTGCAATCATTCACACAGGCAGCGGGAACAAAAGAACCAGCTTGATATAACAGACGGGCTGCTGTGAGGACAGCTCCCTACCAGCCTGGGTTCGGGTCCTGTGGGCTTTCTTTGGTGTTAAAGGTGCTTTTCCCACCAATTTCTACCAGTGGGACCCGTTGAAAAAACAAAAAAAAGAAAAACATTTGGCTTGTTGTTTGAGTGTAAGGTAACTCCAGAGAGTCTTGGATCAGAATGCACGCACATTTTTCAGATATCGGACTGTAGGCCTCTGTATCCCAGACAATGAGAGCCCGTCTCAAGTTACAGTTTAAAAGACATCCTGCCAAAGATTGCATGGCGGCAGCCAGGAAGCCTTCTTCTCAGGGAAACTTGATCCCTTACACCAGTCTTTCCTTCTCACTCGTTCATTTTTTGCTTTTCACTTTCATTCAGACCTTTTTAATCACATATGTTAGAGGCTTATCACAGCTATCTTCAAATAAGAAACAGCGCAGTTGGAGAGCGGACATCTTTGACCCCACCCCTTGCAGATGTTAGGTTACTGTTATCGCTGTCTGACTTTTCACGATGTTTGATGTTTCAAGTGCAAAACAAATTCAATGCCCATTTGTCTGTTTGACACTCAGGAGGAGAGCAAATAAACACCCAAAGGAGGGAGGCCGCATCAAAGTCCAGTGGCAGCATATAGCTGTGGAGAAATGCTCCGCCTCTCTTCGGTTAATGCGCCCTAGTTTAACTACCACTCTAATAAAACGGAGTAATCTGGGACGGGATTAGTCCATGTGGCTTCAATTTGAATGCAACACACCTTAAAAGCATTCAGGATTACATTTAACTGACTGTATCATTTGGATAGAAGTCAGAATTTCTTTTGAATATTTTGAAAGTTGCATTACCTTGTCATAATGTACTTATCTGAGTTAAATCTTTTCTGCATCAAACTGTTGAAATACTGAAGACAAATTTTGCTCCATTTGAAATTGTTTCAAATATAATTCTGAAAAGTGAGGAGTACATTTGTATTCAACCCCTTCTAATCTGACACTCTAAATAAAATTTAGGGCAACCGGTTGCTTTCTGAATTCAGCCACCTGTTAACCAGATCATACAACCTGATCCCAAGCTTTAAATATCTCATAGAGCCCTGTTTTTTTCCCCATCATTCAAAAAAGTGGAGCATGAAAACCTACTAAGAGAGAACTAAACCGATCAGCCAAAAACAACATAATTCAGAGAAGCAACCAAGAGGCCCCTGGTCACTCTGGGGGAGCTGCAAAAGGAGTCTTTCAAAGGGATATTTGGCACTGGGCGAATCTAGCCTAAAGGAATAGTGATAGGAGGAAAGCTGTTGTTGAAAGAAAATCATGCCATCTTAGAATGTCATAAAATGGCCCAGTCAAAGTCCAGACCTAAATTCAACTGAGAATCTGTGGCAAAACTTGAATAATGATGTTAAGAGATGCTCTCAATCCAGCCTGACTCAGATTAGACTTTTTTTCCAAGAAAAATTGCATGCAACTTTCAGTTTCCCGATGCTGGTAGAGCAAAGCCTAAAACGCCAGCAGGTTCAGGTGACAGTTATTCAAAGATGTTGACTCTAAGTGGATAAATACAAATGCACAATGGAGATCTTTTGTTTTGTTTTGCGAAAAAACAAGATGAAGAATATCTCATTTTTCTTCGATCGTCTTCACAATCATTTCCACTGTATGTTGGCTTCGCAAATGAATACAAGGTTTGTAGTTGTAGAGGAACAAAGTAAGAAAAGATTGAAGTCGTGTGAATAGTTCTGCAAGCCAATGTATGCAACACTGAACTTATGTGAAATGTTTGATGTGGTTTGGTTTCTATCTGTAGGGTTCATCATAACTCGTATTTACCCACTATAACGTTGAGCGTAACTTTAGGAAAGTGATGCCAGTTGTGCTCCTGGATAAGTCGTTGATTAATTCTTCAAATAAATTTGGTTGGCTATTCCTGGGAAGGTCCACTTTATTCACTGTGGATTACTGGAGTGCAAAACATTAGAGTTTGTGTCTTGCATTTACTTCAAGGTTCTACAAGACGTAGGGCCAGGTTGGCTCAGATAACAGCTTTATCTTAATTAATAATAATAATAATAATAAAGAAAATAATAACTTAAACACAGCTTTTTGTAGTTACTTAGATTATCGTTGGCATTCAAATTTGCTTGAGGATCTGAAACATTTAAATTAGGAAAATGCTGTTAATTGTTTTCTTAATGTCTATGGTTTCACTGAGATATGTTATGGATGTATGCTGCTTCATTCTGTTGCATCCTATAATAAAATAAAATATACATATTCTCATTCGTTGTGAAACTGCAAGCACAGTTGTTATATTTGCATAAGGAAATTGTCTTGTAGCATGATGCAACAGATGTTACAGGTTTCATCTGATCAAACATGAGCTAAATATGTTTTTGTCTTTAAATATTTTTAGTTATTTGCTTTTAGTTTCTACTGCCAAAAAGAAAAAAAATGTGAATGTGGTATAATATTTAATTCCAACCAAGAAAGCTTCTTTATGAATCTACTATATAAGGATATTTAAATGGTCATACACTAAATGGAAGGCTGTTTCTCAAAGTTTGTTTATGTCTCCAGGCGGCCACTGTAGTAATTCACTTTCGCGGCAAGTTTTCAAACATTAAAATAAAATTCTTAAAGTGAACAACGAACACTAATGTATGGAAGCCCGTTTTCGCCACTTTGTAAAAAAAAAAAAAAAAAAAAATATTATCTCATTATAATGAGATTTTTTTTTTTTTCCATCCATTAGTATGGAAACGGGCTTCCATACTAATGGCACACAGGCCAAAAGTTTTCTTTTTCTTTTTTTATGACTGCAATGGGGGCAGTCGACAAGCGTTTCCTCTCGGAACACAACCCGCCCAGTTTTACGTAAAAGGGGCGGAGGCGGAGGTTTACAACGCGGGTTAAACTTGTGGCCACATCTGCTGCTCCGCGTCAGAACAACCCGGAGAGAAGGAAGTGGACCGCGCCGACGCTCTGAAAGACTCCCGCCGCATTTAGACTCACGATAAAAACGAAGTGTTCTTCTTAAGGTTTAGTTTTGAGTTAAGGTAACTTTGAGCAACATGGCAGAGAAGGTGGATCTGGAGGAAGTGAAGGCATCCAACGGCGAGGCGCACCGCGATGGGCCGCTTGCCAACGGGTTTACCGGGCAGCGGAAGGGCAGCCCGGAACCGATGTCCAAGCGCTTAAAGAGGATCGTCATGGCGAATCTGCTGGTGATCCTGACCGTGGCCGGGGTCATCGTGGGGGTCTTCATTGGGCTCGGTGTGCGCACCGTGTCGCCGACCCTAACCCAGCAGATCTACATCGGCTTCCCCGGCGAGATCCTCATCCGGCTGCTGAAGATGATCATCATCCCCCTGGTGGTGTGCAGCCTGGTGTCCGGAGCGGCGAGCATCGACCCCAAAGCTCTGGGGAAACTGGGTGGCTGGGCCATGCTGTTCTTCTTGGTCACCACCTTGATAGCCTCGTCCATCGGAGTGGTGATGGCTTTCATTATCAAGCCGGGAAATGTGGAAATGAACACCACCGCAAACGCTAAAGACATGAGCGACGATATCCCGGCGAACAAAGAGGTTATAGACTCCTTCTTAGACCTGATCAGGTGAGTCTGAACGTCGTTCATATTAACCCGCAACATACATTTATTTCCGTTGCCGTGGTGTTACTACAGCCATATTACGCACGAGGCTAGGGTTCACCTGGTGGAGAGCTCGCGCTCTTCTTGTAACAACATCAAGCAGTTGCATCAGCTTCTTGTCTCCTCGCGCGTGTTAAACCCCCCACGGCACGAGACGCGCTTCTTTGCCGCTCTTTACACGCGCGCATTAACTCCACTGTTTACAACCAAGTCAAATGATGAAATAAATCTCCTAATCATTGACGTCAACTATATATCTTAAAAGTAATTAACAGAGTCGATGTACTGCTTGACTTTTTTTTTTTAATAATGTCCCTTTTTGAATGACCTTTTCCCGAATCCTTATAAATTGGACCTAACTGGACATGATTTACACATCGTGACCTCTCTTAAGGTCACGAGTATGTAAGTCTGTCCTCTTGAGGTTATTTTCAGAAATTAGCCTAAATGCTAACCCAGGTACGGGGTTGTACCTGAATGCACCATGAGGTTCTTGGCCTCACACTTTAAAGAAGTATAACAACATCACTGTTGCCCTCAAACACACCAGAGTATTACTGACTTTTTTAAATTTTTAACAAGTGGTGATGGCTTGTTGTACATTTTTTCACATTACATGTGTCATGGTTTTTCTTTAGTAAGGTCAGACCTCTTCCTGTTACCAGAAAAAAAAAAAATCAAAATAAGTGGTACCATAGTTTCCTTCCTTTGTTCCAGTGAAGTCAGAGGGTTTCCGTTCACAGAAAGCAGAGTACCGCATCGAACCAGACTGCAGCTGGCTGATGTCTGGTTGGATTATATTTAGACTCAAGTTGTACATCTACACACAGCGAAATCTGCTCTGGTGTGTCCTAATTCAGGAATCTGGCTGCCTGAACCGGTTTTTCCTCCCTGCTAGCGTTACGTTTTTATGCATGTGTCATATTTATGGGACGTTTGTTTCTCCACCTTACTTTTGAGTACATGGAAGCAGCTGTGCTAGAGTAGAATAACAATTAAGTGGGATCTTAGTATCTTTTGACAAATTCTCAGTTTATTTGTTCTGCAGACAGGGAAAAAAACAAGAGCTAAACATGATTTTCAAGAGTTTATTTCACATTAAATGTAACTTTTTTTTTTATATCCTCAAAGCAACCGTAATGCCAGAAACCAACCTATGTTTCACAAGAGTCCTTGGAGTTTGCTTTTCCTGGAAGAGACTAAATTTTTACCTAAACAAAAAAAAAACAGCAGAAACAACTTGATTACTCATTCCCGTCCAGAAGTGTGCTCACATTCAGTGCAGCTGTTGCATAACGTTATTTTCAAGGCAGCTTTAAGTAATTATGGATGTATTTTCCACATCTCCTGCTCCTCCTCCCTCCTCCTACAGTGCCACCTAGTCACAAATATCCACTTCCTGGAAAAGCAGCTCTTATTTTTAAGAAAACTGCACGGTGCAACAGGGCAGAAAGTATTTAGTCATTAGCATGATCCCATCACTTTGCATGCAAATACGCCTCTGATTGGCCAAAGTCTCTCTTTTGTCCCACAAGCAGATTATTCCGGTGTTGATCAAAGGATACAGAAAAATAAAAACCATGCAGGGGTAGGAGGCTGTCCCTCGATGCACACATGATTAAAGCCATAGCAATGCTTGGAGCATTTTTCACAAAGAGTTTCAAGTAACCTGACTGTCATTAAAAGATTAAAATTGTTGCCTCCCAATATTTATCAAGGCAGGTTGCAAAACCTGCTCCGTGACTGGCAACACAATCACCTAATTTTAAGGACGCAGAACCTCATATTTAAGTTCATGGGAGTAAAGTAAGCACACCCTCCTTCTTTTGTAGGGTTTGAAATACCAGGACATAATTAGAAAATCTGTCAGTGTTTTATTAGAATGCATTTTTCATAAAGAATGTGGACAAGACAACAGGCCTGAGGCGATAGAACAGGAGGGGTTACCGAGAAACTAGCAGCAATTACAACAACAATTAAAAATGACATCTTCAGTAGAGTAAGTTAAAGCATAAGAATAACCAAAAAAAAACCGCAGAGAAACGGTAATTGAGATGCATTCGTTTACTAAAAATAGACATGTCATGGGTGTCAACAGACCTCAAGAGGACTAAAAAAAATAGAAAAAACAGTTTGTACCTCAGTTTTACTGAGGTGGCTGAGTTCAGCATTTGACTACAGCAATCATTTGTTTCCAGCCTGACAAGACGTTTATCTCATGTTCGGCACATGCCGTCACCACGCACATGTGTGCTTCCACACTATCCTAATCACATAGCTGGTCTCTCATTAGAAGGAGCCCCCCACCCCCCTCTCTCCGTCTTATTCTCTGTGTTTTGGTGGCTTCACAGCCGGGTGGATCTGAGCTGTTTGAGAAACAGCAGCCCGGCTCACAGATCCAGGTCGGGTTTAATGTTTAATGTCGCCGTTTGGTTGGGGATAAGTTACTGTATCTTTAAAAGTGGCCACGCTGCTAGCCGGGTCAGACGGACCCAGTTTACAACAGGTTTGCAGGCACTCCTTTGCATCCGTGTTGACATTTCTTATCTCCTGCTTTTTCCTTTCACACATAAACCAAATGTCTACTTGTACAGTCAATGGTCAGGTGTGATGTCACCTGTTAGATTTACATGCAGTCAAAGATGTTTATCGAGAGCAGCACAAACATGTGAAAGTAAATTTTCCTAGAAGACCACGCAGCTGTTTACGATATACCCCAGTTAGGGTAGCTAACTTGGCAGATTTTTCATCTTCATACAAAAATAAAAACTAAGATCATTTTTGTTTATCATATGTTCATGGATCACCAATATTAACAGTTGTTAGGTTTAAAGCCAAACATTTATTCTTCCTTGTTGCCCTGCCGTGGATCGGGGGAGGCAACAAAACTCCAAGTCGACATCAGACGTTAAAGGACATTCCTTTGTAGCAGCATTTGATGGAATGCTTTGTGTGTCCCAGTCAGCGTTGGCATGACAAGGACACCTTTGTGTTTTATCTCACAATTTACATAGCAATGTCATATTGTGACTCGTAGAAGATCTTACACTCTCAGAATTTGATGCACTCTTCTAACACTGACGCGATCGGCTGAGGATGATTCACTGGAAAGCTGGTATTCATGAAGGAGTTTCACATCAACATGTGGGACAAAGTCACCTCCAAAATAGGGAAGAGGGACCAGACTGCTTAGGTGTGATCTTTGGTGTAAACTACTGAATGTTCCAAGTTACAGTGGACGGTGCCATGAAGGCATTTCGTCTTCTGCAGTCATGATGACCCCATCTAAATACATTAGATTACAATAGGAAAGTTACTTTATTTCAAAAATGTAATTAAAATAATAAATTAATCTCAAAGTGCTTTAATTCAGGTGTTTGTTGCTACGGGTTTAAACTTGTAAAAGGCCTCAGGAAATATTAATATTACATGACCAATAAAAAAGGCTTTTAATCCAGAAATCTTTAGTTATGGCCGAAACAATCAACATTGCTAATGCTAAACTACTTCCATATAAAGGCAGGTGAGACCCAAAAGTATACTTTGCTAAAGACTGAGTGCTGTATCCAAGGACATTAATGGAAAGTTGAGTGGAAGGAAAAAGATTGTCGGCAAAAGGTGAAATCCATTTTTCAGGATGTGACCATGCTGGTCATCTATAAGAGCCGATTGAAGAAAGATGCTCCAATTCCAATATCTGACGGAATAATAGGAGCGTCTGTAATAAATATGGATCTATATTATTGCTTGTATCGCTGATAATCTTTTTTCCCTCCTCCATTTTCAAATATCCAGTAAACGTAAGAATGGTACATTAAGAGGTCCAAAGCTTGTATTCTTGGAAGCCTTTTTCAGCCTTTGTTTTCAGTTGCATGCCGCCTCATCACATGATGTTTGAGCCTGATGTTTCCAATGATTGGCTGACAAGAAGGAGCTTGTGAAGTTAATCCCTATTGCTCCAAATCCACTGCAGACGGCTGAGAGCAGGGGTATCGAGTGCACAAGGCTTTACGAGTTCTTGAGGGGGGATATAATTTGCAGTTGGACTTAATGTATGTAAAAGCTTTTTGTGCTTGTTAGTGCAGACATGGCATTAAATAATAGGAGCACAAAGGAGGGGGAAAAGAGGTTTAATAGTTTAGTTCTTTGTGGCAGCTGAAGAAAAGGCTACAACCCAAGGTTCTCTGGGATGTAGTGCTGCAAAACTACATAAACTGCTCAAATTAGGCTCAAGGATTTAGCTATAATACACTGATCCGTCTTACAGATGTTGTAAGACATGGGCTTAAACATTTCTGCTCCACTGTTTTATTAACTTTGGTTTTTTTCCCTCATGTATGTGGGAAGTGAAATAATATGCGTTGTTTTCATTTCTGTTCACAGAAACATCTTCCCCTCCAACCTGGTGTCTGCCGCCTTTCAGTCGGTGAGCATTAGACCTTAAATCTGTGATTTTATTTTCTAGATATTAACCTTACATAACAAAAACTGCTTTTGTACTTCTTAATAATTTTTTAAAAATTCTTCCCCACTAGTATGGAACCTCCTATAAGATGATAAACGCGTCCGGAATCCCAGAGAAGGTGAGGGATTTATTTGGTTATCAACAAAACTCCACAAATAATCATTTTAAAATGTTTTGCTTCCTCTTATATATATTTTTTTTCTAAACAAATCCGCGCTTCTTTTCAGGTTCCCGTTGGAACAGATCAAGACGGGATGAACATCCTTGGATTGGTGGTGTTCGCCATTGTTTTCGGTGTGGCTCTGAGGAAGCTGGGCGAAGAAGGAGAGATCCTCATCAAGTTCTTCAACTCCTTCAACGAGGCCACCATGGTGCTGGTGTCCTGGATCATGTGGTAAGAAAACGCCCTTGTTTTTGTTTGGTCGTTTTGGGGGTTTGCAAAAGTGAGGAGGACGCAGAAAAGTTGCAACAAATTTCAAATTTGAACAACCTACTAATAAGTAGGACAGTAGAAGCTTTCAGAAACGCAGCATTCTTTCCCCCAAAAGTTCTGCTACATGTTTGTCTTAACTACTCAATAATTACATTTTAAATGATTAATTTTAGATCATTAGGAAGCTTATGTTTTTATAATCTCTGCTGCTACTGGTGGCACTTGAATTTTTAGGGGAAGTGTTTTAATTTTTTACAGTGCAAATATTAGATTAGTAGTTCAGACAAACTTACTGATTCCAGAAATTCTGTTGAAATAATAAATAATACACAGAGTTATCCATTTCATGAATACATTGTTGTTACAATGAATAAAGGTTTTTAGGCACTGGTCAAGTGAAAAATTCTTCTAAATAATAATTCAGAATTTTAAAATTGATTTAGATTTCTATGTAAATTGTAAATTCATTGCCCAGCTTAACAACTTTATCCAAATCATAACCATCCTCTACGTCTGACGTCTGCGGTAAACGGTCCCAAGAGTTTAGGAATTATAAATTGTGCAACACTAATAATTTTGCTTTGTTCTCAACATCTTTTTCCTCCACTGAAAAAAAATAATGTACTCAACTTAAAGCTTTTATCTTTCTAAAATGTCCTAAAATCAAGTAGTAGCATCATTTTGAAATAGTACTGAAATGAAAGATTTTATTTCTAGGCTCTTTAGACATCTTTATCAGGGATGTTAACACATCTAGAGGGTGTTACTAGTTTGAGACCTTTCAGAAAATGTTTTTCTCAAACGGAGCATTGTAAGCCTTTTAAGTAGCCTTTATCAGCGAGGTACATTTCCTTTGTGCTGTGTTCCAGAAACCTGACCTGCAGTATTGTCCTGGCCTTTTCTCTTATCTGGCTGCAGGTACGCCCCTGTAGGTATCATGTTCCTCGTCGCCGGTAAGATTGTGGAGATGGACGACGTCGGCAAGCTGTTTGCCAGCCTGGGAAAATACATCGCCTGCTGCATGATTGGCCACGCCATTCACGGCCTGCTGGTGCTGCCCCTCATCTACTTCATTTTTACCAGGAAGAACCCCTACACCTTCCTGTGGGGCATCTTCACAGCCTTGGCCACGGCTTTTGGAACGAGCTCCAGGTATTTCACCTCAAACTCGCATCTGTTTGCTCAGTTGGGCTTGCTGAATATCCACAAACTGAGGCTCTCCTGTTGAGGCAGCCACACACCCACGCTCCTCCTCTGGTCTGAAACTCTGTTTCCTGTTTCCAGCTCTGCCACTCTGCCCCTCATGATGAAGTGCGTGGAGGAGAAAAACGGCGTGTCCAAGCACATAAGCCGCTTCATCCTGCCCATCGGCGCCACGGTCAACATGGACGGGGCCGCGCTCTTCCAGTGTGTGGCGGCGGTTTTCATCGCCCAGCTTAACAACACCAGTCTCAACTTTATCCAAGTCATAACCATCCTGTAAGTCTGACGTCTGCGGTGATGCGACTCCATTTAAGCGGATAGGTTTAAAACTATATGCGATAATGCATTTACAGCTCCTTCTTTGTGTGGAAAGTTTGGTAATTGAGTTTGGTGACTTTGTGCCTTGTGTTTGTCAGTGTGACGGCGACAGCGTCCAGTGTTGGAGCTGCAGGTATACCTGCAGGCGGTGTGCTGACCCTAGCTATAATCCTGGAGGCAATTGGACTGCCCACCAGTGACATCTCTCTCATCCTGGCTGTTGACTGGCTTGTGTGAGTAGAAAACAACCATCATATTTCATTACACTGCAACCATAAACTTTAATTAATTTAATCTTATACAGAGCAACACAAAGCAGGACATAAAAACACAAGAGTGAAGACAGCAAAGTTACAATAAATAAGTCACTTATGAAATAATTTATAAAAACTAAAAATGATTAAAAAAAATAACTAAAAATTATTTATAAAAACTGGAATTAAATGGAGAAGAAATTATAAATGCGCCTCAAATAAATATCCATCCATCCATCCATTTTCCGTTCACCCTTGTCCCTAATGGGGTCGGGAGGGTTGCAGGTGCCTATCTCCAGCCACATTCCGGGCGAGAGGCGGGGTACACCCTGGACAGGTCGCCAGTCTGTCGCAGGGCAACACAGAGACATACAGGACAAACAACCATTCACACACACACTCACACCTAGGGAGAATTTAGAGAAACCAATTGATGACTGTCAGAGTCATGTTTTTGGACTGTGGGAGGAAGCCGGAGTACCCGGAGAGAACCCACGCATGCACAGGGAGAACATGCAAACTCCATGCAGAAAGACCCCGGCCGGGAATCGAACCCAGGACCTTCTTGCTGCAAGGCAACAGTGCTACCAGCTGCGCCACTGTGCAGCCCTCAAATAAATATCTCATTTTAAAAAAAAAATCACATAACTTTTTTTATAATTTAATAAAGTGTTTCATATTCCTGTGCTGAGTCACATCATGGATTAAATTAAGCTGTCAACTATTCATCAACCTCAGTGGGTGTTATTTTGAGAGCTACTGTAGAGATCCTGACATTTGATTGGCTGCTTCAAAGAGCAAGTCAAGACAACTTCCAAGTTTGCTAGGATCCTGGGGCCAATATTTTCACTACTAGTGTGGCAATAACTTCAATAAATTGCTGTAATTTATTTACTACAAATTATGGGAGAGCAACTCTAGCCTCTACATGTCTTGTTTGGTCTGAAATATTGCTAATAGGTTCACAGGAGAGCTCACTGTGGTGCTGTGTGGAGAAAGCGGCAACAGACTTCAAACTGGATCAACGTTAGCCCCGCCCACTAGCTAACATCAGCTAGCAATCTCTTGTGAACTTGTTAGAGACATTTCAGATCCAACTAGAGATACAGGGGCTAAAGTTGCTCACCCAGAGTTTATGTAAATAAATTGCAACAAGTTAATTCTGCTATTAAAGTTATTTCTGCACTTTTAATGGAAGACATTGACCTCAGAGTGAGCAAAGTTGGGGGAAAAGTTGTCTTGACCTGCTGCTTTAAGCAACCAATCAGACACCAGGGTCTCAATAGAAGCTGCCCTAGTTGTCCCGCCCACTGAGTTTGATGGGTACAGTTGATGTTTAAAGTTGAAATTTAAATTAATTTATAAAGTGTTCAAGCACAGGATCAATAAGTAATTTTGTTAAATCATGAAATACGTCTAGTTTGTAAATGAAATTGAATTGAGGCATATGTAATTAATTCTATACATGGGGGCTGCAGCAAACATTTGGAAAATCAAAAATTTGGCTTTCTGGTTGGCATGTAATTCAAGGCTTGTATCGCTTCAATACGTAATCTACATCATAACATTAAATCTCTCTTCTTATCCCGTTTTGTCCCTATTTAGTGACCGCACCTGCACTGTGCTGAATGTGGAGGGCGATGCCTTCGGAGCGGGGCTCCTGCAGCACTTTGTGGACAAAACATCCAAACACGAAGGAGTGGAGGAGCTCACCGAGGTCAGGATGGACAGAGATGCGTCCGCCGCCATGCCTGAGCACTCGCCGCTCATTGATAAACGAGGCTTGGAGGGCGCAAAAGGAGACCTTTCTTCCGAGAAAGAGTCGTCCATGTAACGCAGATTCTACTGCAAACCCGCCAAGAAACACAAAACTTAAGCTCCCCCTGTTAAGAAAAGAATCCAAGGAGAGAGGACGGACATGCACACTACAATGCAAAGCAACGCTCTCGGACCTCAAATACATTTCTGGACAGGGTGCAGCCAATATCTTATGGGATATATAGAAACCATGATACACTCAGTGGGTTATTTAATTTTTTAGGGGAGTATAAGACTGATTTATTATTATTTTTTTATTACTTCTCCCTTATGTTTATTTGATGTATGGTCTGCTCTGAAATCAGATTGGAAGGTTTCATAAGCCACTTAAACGAAAACAGACTATTTGCATCGAGGAGCGCAGCACATGACACATTTATTCATGCTGGACAAATGAATATGAATGTCTATTTCTAAAGCGTTCTCCTATCTCATGTGCGCCACTGTTCTTCTGACAGAAACTGTCTTTTTATACATATATTTAAAAAACAAAAAAATAGCGTCCATAGTTACCACATAGGCTTTTTTAGATTCAAACGTGTCAGGTTTTGTAATACCGCATGTGAAATTAAAGCAATAAGAATGATATATTTTTCCAAATGGGATCCAAATTAAAACAAAAAAAACAGACAAAAAAACCCCATACATATAGCCACTTTCATGCAGGTTTCTTCCAGTGGAGAGTTTAATAGATGTGCATCAATGCAGCGGTGCTCAAATGTTACAAACTGTGCAGTGGATAACAGTCCTATTCTTGTTTTTGTTTGTCATTGCATTGTTAAAATTAGAGTCTTTATGCCTTTTTGGTTTAGAATTGTGACCAATCATTTGTGACCAATCGTTTTATCGGCTAGTGTTCTTTTAGGTTTTTCAATTGAAGTAGACACTTTGAAGAGATAAACAATCTACAACATGCTGCTGTAATCTATAGTCATTGCCTTAAACAGGACGATTTCTGAGCTAAATGCTTTTGTACATGTAGAGGAAGCAGTTTTGCTCCATGCTGCTGTAGGTGAAGCACACACAGCTGCTCATAGTAGTAGAGGCTGTGCTTTATCATTTGCTATGACTATCTGAAACTGTTTTGGCTAACTTTGCAGGGACACATGGAAGTTTAATTGGAGGACTGATTGAAAGCAAAGTCCAGTCCAATTTTAAGTCATAATATTAGAAAATTATATTATATTATTACTTTTTTCCGATTTTTAGATCTGCAGAAGAACCAAAGGTACAATCTGTAACTATCTGCACTATATAGAGATTATTGGAACCATTCTTTTGTACTGTAATTGGTTCCTTTACATCTTTTATTTTAGTATCCCATCCTTTGCAGAGAGCACAATGATTCCTTCACCTTGGTGAGGGAGATCCAACTCCCCATGCTGCAAGGACGTAGTTCATCTATCCGCCTTACACCTGCATTAAAATGGCCAACATGATATTTGGAAAAAAATGTTTTATAGTTAGTTTTTTTTTTTCTTGTTGTTTGGAGGGTGTTTATTGAAGGCTTCTTTTTAATCTGTTATAATTGTGGTTTTTCATAACCAAATGTTCTCTTAATGTTTGTTTTCCCCATGCTTTTTGATGGGGGGGAGGAAGTAATATAGTTGTTATTGTATTCCAAAGGCTACAAGATGAAATATTAGCCTTGGTATTGTCCCAAAGGAAAATGAAGGAGCACAAGCGTTCTGACTCGTCTCTCTCTAGACGGACTTTACCTTCTTAAAAAGACAACAAAGCCTCTGGTTTGATGTTTGCCTTGTTCTTCAGGTACTGAAAGACCAAAAATCAAAGTCGGCTTAATGAAGGCTTAATGAACTCTTGAGGACGCATGATGACACCTTTTTATTATCCATACTAATTTTGTATTTTTCTCTTTTCACCTCCCCTGACTCCCCCACACGCTGCTGCTTCTGTGCAGGCTGCAGCTTTTTACGAGAGTATAAACAGAGTGATGACCCCAGTTTCTTGCATAATGTATGGTATGCATACTGTGTCCGCCATGTCCATTCTCAAGTTACCTTCGACTGCAGACACGTCTACGGTTTTAGTCTGGCAGCAGGACTGGATGGACTGGTTTCACCGTTAAGCTGAAGACATAATGAACTTTGCAAAAGGATGTCTTATTGGGACTTATTTATGTTTTGGATATTACAGCCACAAGAGGAAACACTTCTTCGTTGAAGCTCTAGGTCTCTATATGTCTTTCAATGTCCATTTGTAATAGTTTATATTTATTCTCAATCCAAATCTAAAGGATTTTTTTTTGCCGATGTGCTGTGATATAATAACAATAGATCTAATTTTGGTTTTTCTTTCTCCCAGATGGTTGGTAGTAGATTTGTCACATTTTGTTATGCTTGTTTCTGAAGTGCATGATGAGTGAGGCTGAATCGCATGAGTGACATGTACACTGAAAAAGTCCTTTTGGTTTAAAACAATTTTTGGTTTGATTGATAATTTATCCCATGTTTTTGATGTTTTAAGTGGGAATTATAGCAGCAGAATTACATTTTTTGTTTTTTTAAAAACAACAACTAATTTTGCCTTTGACGTATGAGTATACATAGCAGACCTGAAGTCTCATCATTTCTCCTGTGTTGTCCCATATGTTGTGGAAATCCGATGGAATGTTCTGCATTTTTCCAGTACAGCTGTTCTACTGATCCACGTTTGAGACTTCAATGCCGTTTTCTTTTTCTGTTCTAAACATCATGTGGAGGTTTTGTAAAATCATATTGTTTTTGTTGCAATGAAGTTCACTGTGATGAGACTATACTTAGAAAAAAAACTAATTTGTGCCGCCAGACTGTAGTCATTTGGTTAAAAACAGTAAACTGTTCTTTCTTAAGTCGCTTGTGTCTCTGAGCTGTTTTTTTTATTTAAGTTTCCTTGTTTTTTTATAACTGCTTAAAATTACCACTTGCACGTAAAATGAAGTTTACACAGACAGCACTCATATTGTGGGTGAATGCCATGTAGGGTTGTTTCTGACGGGATATGAGTCAGGAATCCCCAAAAATGTATACAAATGGGTAAAACTTTAACACAATTATTATTGAGACTTGCTTAGGAATGGATAAGAAACCTTGCAGAAAACTTGTGGAGGAGGACTAAAACCAGAGTCGGTGCCAGGAAATAAACCAACTCAATGAATTCTGCCATAACATAATGTTACAGTAATAACATTTATTTTGTTTTGTTTTTTAAGGAAATGTGTGTTTTGTGAGCTACAGTTTGTATGTGTAAGGATGCAGAAGTGAAACATAACATGTAAACTGCTGTCAATCTATGCATCTATTTGCAAATCTGATTCTGATGACGTCAGTGCCTCACCAGCTATGAACCTCACCGCACGTCACTGCCTGTGACAGAATATTTTCTGCAATATACATGAACTACACTGATTTTCAAGGGTTTTAGTGGCATTGGCTAAATATATTGGCTACAACTGTTGTTTTGTGAACATCTAAAAATCAAAAACATTAGCTTAAACATTAAGCTAATGGTAAATTAATCTACATTCTGTTGTTTTATCTTCCTCAAAAATCTAAATAAATAATTACTTTTCAGCATATTAGATTTAATTTGCTGAGAGCAAAGTCAGAAAGCATTTAATTGGCTTTGCCAAACCTATTTAAAATAAATAAAATAAAAAACATAATGGATGATACAGCATTTATTTAAATTGGGAAAAATTTTGATAAAGTCCTGTCAAAGTTGACTAAATACATGTAACATACATGCTGTGCTGTTTATCTGAGCCTCTACCTAATTATGTTTGTAATGACTGAATGATTCATCAGAATATAATGAAAAGCTTTGAGCGATCTTACATATGTGACAAGGAAACCATACCCACCTGAGTGGCTGTAAAGAGCAGAATCCTTCCTACAATGTAAACACATTTCTAGGAAGAATTTGCGTGAAAGATGGCACTCTCTGCATGGGGTCAAACTGTGATACTGTCAGCAGGCGGGTTTGTGATCATCTCTGCTCTCCTGTTAGTTCCCCTTTTTCCCTTAGCCTGTCACCTTTCACCTACCATCTAACTCCAACATATCAGTGATGTTTAATTACAGTTACACCTTTTACACCATTTCAAGTTCAATGTCAAAATCACATTTATATCACATTTATTTTCTTTAGCTTCTCTGATTTAGCATTCATTTATAATTTTATAACCATAACTTATTAATTATTCTTATTATAATCTTAATGTGAGTTATTACAGATGTTTTCTGAAAAGAAACCAAGAATAATCCATGATTCTAATTATTTGATACCAAAGTTAGTTACTTGTTTTTCTTGTAAGTGTTCTCACAAATGTAAGTGTAAATATTATTACAAGTAAACCAATATTAATATAAGTATTTTACTTTGAATCTTATCAAATTACTCAAAATGTTTAGATTTCATTTTTTAAAACTTTCATGCTTTAAAAAAAGGAGTAGTCTCAGCTATTTTTATAAATCTGCAGGCTGGAAACTTCCTCTTTTTCCAGGAAACCTGCTTTTCCTGTTTCATGAATCTCTCTGACTGACTATGATTTCTTATGATTAGATAGAAAAAAGTAGAATTAAAGCAAAGTTTGCATGAGACAAAAACAACACACACAACTAGATTTATTTTATTGACACTTAAGTCTAATGTTGGGCCTTGATGTCACTTGAGTGATTCATTTTAAAGATAACTTTATTTATTATTACTGTTAAACTTAAATCTCCAGCATGGGGAAGTGGGATGAGCTCGGATTTTCTTGACAACAGTCATAAGTTTTTCCCGTAAAGTCACATTCCTGTTTGAAGAGTCAGAAACAGCCTCCAACTACGGTGTCTCTTTCAAACGCGTTGCGCCATCTAGTGTTCATGAAGAAGCAGTGGAGGTTCTGTGTTAAAACATGAAAATGTAAACAAAAATATATATTTGCAGTTCATGAGTGAACCTGTATTACATGAAGGACTGGTGTTAGTTCTACAGAAATGTGTGAGTATGAAGTGGATAAACATGTTACTGCTGTGACTTCAAACTTGAAAGTGCTTTTTTTGAATAATCTTTTGAACTGATGTATTTCACAGTTGATTCCATTATATTTTATCCATCCATCCATCCATTTTCTAGTAAGGCTAAAGGTATCATTTATTTATTACAGCATACAAATTTTGCAGTGATGGAGAACTCAACTCACAAAATAAAAGCTTGCTCATCGCATCAGACCTGAAAGTCAAGATGCCCCATGATTTTACCGCAAATATTTATTTTACTCAAGACCTAAAACAACTAAAGATATGAGTTTGCAATAAACAGATTATTAAAAAAGTTTTTAAAAAACATAAAGGAATAAAACATAATGACAAAAACACATTTATATATAGTTATAGAGTATCTTGCAAAATTATTTGCACCCACAATCAAAATGAATAAATGCAATTGTGGCTGACACAAAGTGGTGCAAAGTGGGAGAAAATATAAATATTTAGATCAAAGTATGTAATATGTAATATTTAGATTGTAATATTTAGATTCAAGGAAGAAAATTCTCTAGTAAACAGTTAAGTTAATCTTTGCGTAAACAGCTTAAAAGTATCTACATTTTTAACATAGTAGTTTGAAATGCAGCTTTTTATATTCCACGTTCATTTTGTTCCTAACTGAAGATAGTCAAGCTTCAATCTTTTCATTTGAAACACAGTTACACAGTCAAAAACATTGCATGGAACATCAATAAAACACGAAAACAGAATGCAAAATTAAGCAAAACTGTTCACAAGAAATGTAAATTGACACAAACCCATTTCAATGGATAAGGAAATACAAAAAAAAGGCCAAAACAGGACAATATGGAGATGCACAATTATGTAAACTGTGGATGTTTATACTTTACAGATCATTTCTGCTTGACTTGTGCTAGCTTTGAGTCTATTTCAATCCAACTGTTCTTGATCCACTATGTGACACTAATAATTTTGAAACATCTGAGAACAGAGGCCCTTTGTTTCCTCATCTTTCATGGAGGTGTTTGGGTCTAAATTGCATCAACCTGCTCAAACAATCATTTACAGGATAAGGAAACCCAAAAAAGGGAGCAGTCGCTGCGAAATAACGCAACAAAATCTGAAAATCCAGGTGTGCAATAAAGGAAACACAAAGGGCCGATTGGGTGCAATAATTGATAGAAGCATTTAATTTCTTGTGCAATAGATACAAACTCTGGCTTTTTTTGTGTGAATTGTGAAGGAAGGAAAAGACAGACAGGGTACATTTATGGGATCCTGTTGGAAATAGTTACAATTTTAAACCTAAAACACGTTCAGAATTTTATATAATCCACCTGTAACATTTATACAGTACGATACATTCAGTCAACTAGAGAGCAAACCAGTTGTTGATTGTTTAGGGCTAAGGTCAGTGGACTAGTAGTCTTTTTAAAAGTGTTTCTCTTGAAAAAAGTACACCACTTTTAAACTTTTAATAATGTTTTTTAACATCAAGCTTTACATTTCAACACATACTAGAAAATTTTGAGCAGCTTTGACATGTTGGCAGCTAGTAAAACTGTAATCATTTTAGCAGTGCATACTCCTCGGGCATTTTTCAACAAAACATTTTTTGAGGTATTTTTTTTTCAGTAAATAAATACAGTGCAACACAAACAACTTGAGAGCACCTACTCATAATTTGCTTCTGTCCAGCCTTTTTTTCATAGGGTTGGGGTACTGAGGATTCTCAACCACCCCTTCTCCGAACTTAAGCTCCAGGAAAGCCCTTTGGTTGTTGGGGCTGTAGGCTGTGATGCCAGCAAAGGGCATGGGCACCAGCGGCTGCAGGAAGTGCTCTGGGAACTCCACGTCCTGTTTGTGCTCTGTCCACGTGTCTTTCGTCATGATGCCGTTGCGCGAGTAGAAAGGCCACAGATCCACGTGCAGGTGGTTGGCCTCGCTGTACTGCACTCTGTAAAAGTCTCCCTCCACTGCCCGCTCCCACACGTAGCCATTAGCATCCACTAGAGAGCCCGAGTCCAGGTTCTTCAGGTGGTCGCAGTTGGGCACGTCCTCCAGGTAGATACCCAGGTCCACATCGTAGTCCCAGGGTATGATGTCTTGATGGCGGACGGCACCAAGAAGAGAGCCTCCCTCCAGCCAGTAACGCACACCAGAGCTCTCCAGGATATTAATGACGTATTTGGTGGTTTCTCTTAGTGCTCTCAGACAACATGGAGGCGTCCAGCGGTCCAGATACAGGTAGTCCGGCGTGTCATCCTGCACGGTGCCAAAGCAGCGGGGAGTCTCTTTAGTGCAACCAAACCACTGTTCCTTTCCCTCAGGGAGAAGGAGGCGCTTCAGACCAAAGCTCCTCATGAGTTTCCCTGTTGCCTCCTTCAGTCGAGTGTCAGCCTTCCACTGATTGTGAGCAGAGCTGAAAAGTGGTCGGTGGTTTGCCGAGAAACAAGGGCTCTCCAGGAGTTTCACCTTCCAGCCCCTTAAGGTGGTCTGAACGAAAAGGGCAGGAAAGAGAGGGCGCCCCAGTGGTACGGACAAGTTGAAAAGGTCCTCAGTGCGAATCAAGACAACAGCGTCACCTTGTAAAGCCGTACACACACTCCCACTGCTTCCTGAAGCGGCCGGTGAGTAGGTGGCAGTCCACTCTTTGAGGTTGACCCGCAAGTGGAGGCACTGCGCCGCAGATCGTGTTAAAACAGGCACCGCTACCAGCCTCACGGGCCCCCCACCTTCACCTTCCAACTCTTTAATGAGTCTCTCAAAAACTCTTGGCTGCTCCAGCTCCACGCCATCAGGTACCAACAGGACAAACTCTGTCTGCAAGTGAAACTCTGGCCTGTGAGCTTGTGGTGGCTGGTCAGGGCTAGGAGAGAGCACCAGAAGACGGGCACCCTCTGGAAGTACAAGGGGAGGATACGGAAATGTGTCGGCCACAGCCAGAAAGGGAAGATCTGGACGTTGACGAAGGAAGGAGTTAGCCACATCCCCAACGTAATTCTCAAAGTTTTCAAACTCCCGAAGGAGAACAGACACACGTGGGCCTCGGCCATGGCCCTCCGCTGCTATTCCTGCATTCTCACCTCCAATGACCCCTAACGCTCCCCCCAGAAGGGAAGCCGGCCGGGAAGCTCTCCTCGAGCCTCTACCAAGCTCCTTCCTTTTCTCTATCATCTGCTGTTGGGCTCGAGATACGTAATAAAGTATGAGGAGGTTGAGGATGATGGCACCCGTTAACAGACCCTGGCACAAACTGATACGCATGGCAAATAATACTTTTTAGAGTTTCTTGGAGGAAGAATTCAAGTTTCAATGAAGGCATCCAGTGGCGGATTTTGGCTCTCCATGTGTTCGGCAGCTGGAGACAAACTAAAAGCATAAAAAGACAAAGAAATGCTATAATACTCTGTGTGTAGGCAAAAATGCATTAAATGTATCTTGAACATTTTTTATGATTTTAAAGTGAAACTAGAATAACCCAAACCCTGCTGTAAATTTGAAAGATAAAATAATCCCTAAAATTCTTGGTTGTACAAATATAACGTATTTTAGAAATCTAACTTCTTTAATTCCATAAATTAAGTGCTTCAAGTGACCTTCTTGATTTTCCACAATGGATCTTAGCTTTGGCTAAAAATTATAATGAACCAACTGATATTTTCAAATATAATTAAAATACAAATGCAGGCTTTTCATAGGAGTAGCTGGTTTAAAAGTACATAACAAAAACAGAAAAAAGTATCAATAATTTTTTATTAAATCTATTTTTCTTCACATTCGGTTAAAAAAAATCTTTCTTTTACATTGGTCCCACAAAAAAACACCGAGAAAACACATGCATCATCTTTTTGCTAAAGTTTTATGTTTTTTCTGAATTGTAAAACCTAAAATAGGAATAAAATATTTTTATAATGCTACAACTTTCTGCCAGTAAACATTTATCGAAATATAGTGTATTCTAGTGACAAAAAAGTCTTTATTCATAGAATATACCCAAATACTATGATTATTAAATCAAATCAAATCAAATGCTACCCAACTTCCCACCCCAAATCCACATCCACCTCGTCAATACAAGATTTTCTTTGGTAACACAGATAAATTGATTGACTAAATAATAAACGCACAACAAGAACAAGTTATTTAAAAATATTTCAGCAATACTCACCTTTATTTGAATATATATCATACTGCAAGACATTCTTTTGAGCAATCCAGGGAAACCCCAGCATGCATTCGTAATTCGAAACTCTAGTATTTACATTATTTTTTACCATAATATTAATATCTGTGGTGTATTTTTTTTTCAGTCAGCTTTGCTGAGCATTAGCTAAGCTGCCTCAACGGGAAGCAGCGAACAAAAACACAAGTCAGCGTTATTTACAACGGCGGAGGAAACTGGGCTCTTATTACTGAAAATAGAAACCTGCAACATTGCCCAGGCATTCATGTAATTAATGCTTTACAATCATCCATGCAAGGAACCTCACCAAACGACTTTAGCATTATGCTAGTACACATTTTGCCGTTGTTGCTCGGAGCAACCAAAGCGTTTCCTGTCATCGTCCTTCAGAATAAAAGTATCATATAATTACATTTTCTATCACTTTATTGGGCTATTTTTATTTAGTTAGTTTTTACATTTAAAAAAATTCCCCAAATTGTCCATCAGGAAGTACTTTTTTGTGGGTATTTTTATTTGAGATAAGTACTTTCTTAGCTTTCTAATTCAGTTTGTTGTGCATTTGTTGCTCGTTACATTGAGCATATATTTGATAAATAGGACATTGATTTCACTGCCAATGTCACAAATTGCTAAATTTTTAAAAAGCCAATTTAAGGAGAGGGATATGTCATCATTTTTGCTTTGTTTAACTTAGTTGAAGACTTTACAAGAGGCACTGTAGCAGAAGTATTCAGCTGACATTAGTAAACAAAATAATGGGTGTTGTGAGTGACTTTGAACAGATTTGGGCAAAGTCTCAGAAGAACTTATGGTTAATTTGAAAAGGGTTCAACTCTGTGTATTTGAGCCAGATAATTTATTACATCCAATGGAACAAGCTGGAGCAAAGACATCGCCTATTGTCTGAACTATGTCTGGGATATTTTTTTAGTTTTTGTTTTACCATTTTATTGGGTTCTATGCATATTTGGTACTTTTAAAACGAGCAAGAAGTTAAATGCTCAAATCACATTGAATATTTATGTGCCAGAGCAGAGACACTGCATGCAGTCTTAATTCAGACTACTCTGGTTGGTACCCACCCTTTTTTTTGACTGCTCAGTAAAGTTATTTTTTTCTTTTTAATGTTGATTGGAATGATTGTAATAATATAGGCTGTACTGCAAGTGCATCCGTGGTGGCATTTACTTGTAGAATTGGACACATCATAAGTCTGTGTGCCTTAATCAAATAATGTTCTACAACAAAATAGCAAAAACAAAAACTGACAATGGAAAACTATATCTTAAGTGGATGGAAGCAAGGTAATTAGCTTTGATAACTTTATAAAGAAATGCTGATGAGATAGCGTATTATAGAGGCAAGTCGGATTCTCTGTATTCTACTCAATGTGCTGTAAGCTCTCTAAGAATTAATTATATACATTACATTTTATATATGGGGTTGTAATCTGAGATATTTTATACTTGCGTATAAAAGAATCTGAACTAAAACAAATGGTAGTCTGTAATCTTTGTAATCTTTGCGAGATTACAAAGATTAATCTTACAGACAAAGATTCTGTAATCTTTGTCTGTAAGACAAAGATTACAGAATATAATATGCAATTAAAAGAAATTACACATAAGATTTGATAATTTCATTACAACTTATCTCCATATTTGTGAAAGTACTGAACTAAAATGAAAAAACCCCAAAACATTAATGGATGGATTGCAAATCCATCCATTAATGTATGGATTAATGTCTGATGTAGGAAGAGTTGAAATTGCAATGTGTACACAAAAAGGCACACATTTATCCATAACCACTTTGAGAAGCAACGAAATAATGTTCTGTACTCTTCTCATGACATACTTGTATGCAATGCTGCAGTCTAGGGATTTTTTTTGGAAGTGGCTATACTGTGACCTTCATTTGCTAGTCAAGTGGTTCTTGTCATGAAAAAGTTTAAGAACTACTGATCCAACCGAGTGTTTGAAATTGTAAATATAGCAAACATTTAAGGAAAACCGAGATTTATATGTGAGATGGGGAAACCGGAAGTAAAGTTTTGGGTGGTTTTATGGGGCTTTGCTATGTCAAAACGGTTCTGATCACAAAATGGCAGGAAATGAGCTCCCACTGGCGAGATCCTCATTGTATATCAGAGAAAAGAGTCCCGTTATTTGTCACACAATTTCAGAACCCTTCCGACAGCAAACACGGGGAAGAGGTTACACAAAATAAAGGTCGCAAGCAAATGGAGAAAGTTTGTTTTGGAAATATTGCATAAAATAGTTACGTTCTGGTGTATATTTGTTTAAATGTTTATGAAAAATATGTACAAATGTATCTGTTAAACGCGCCCCCTAAAGAAATGAGATGTTCTGAACACTGTTGGGGTTATGTTTTATTCTGAAAGTTTGAAAGCGGAAGTGTAGTATTTTACCAACTGAATAGTAATTCGACTCACTGTCGTTTGAGAAAGGGAAGAATAGAGGGCAGCTTGTAGAGAACAGCTGGGTTTGGTAAAGGGTTCGGGGTAGTGTTTTGGAAATTATTTTGTTTATACAGCCTGCTTGTTTCCAAATAATTATCCTGGCGAAAGGTTGAACGGTGAAATGGAGGCGGACAGATCCGGCGGAGGACTAAACCCGAACTCCGGAGGCGGTGGCGGCGGAGGCAGTGGTACTAGCGGAGCGGGGCGCAACCCTAACGGGCCCAAAGCAGGACCGGGCCAGACGACGTCGGGTGCCGGAGTCGGGCCAATGGCAGCGGCAGCCGGGGCCATCCCCGGGTCGTTCCTACCTCGAGAGGCGCAGGACGGGGACTCGGGTATGACGCTTCCCGGGATCCTGCACTTCATCCAGTACGAGTGGGGACGCTTCCAGGCCGAGAAATACCGCTGGGAGGCTGAGAGGGACGAACTCAGGGTAATTTTATTTATTTACATAAAGCAAGTGTTAGTTGGTTTTACACCGAAACGGGCTCAGGACGAAAAACAAGCGAAACAAACAAGAAAACATCACCGCATTTTTTTTGCTTTGCTTTGTAAGTGTTCATGTGCCCTAAAATCAGTGTCAAAGAGACGGCATGCTAATGGGCTAACATATTGCGCCGACAAGGATGCATTATTGCTGTACAATAAAAGGAAGTGTACCACTTAATGTTCGCAATAAGGAAAGCAGCTACCACTCTTCTCCATAAGCGAAACAAACAAGGTTTTCATCTCACATTAATTCATGCTGGTTAAATGTATGTTGGCCACCAAAAACAAGCCGTAAATAGCTCACGTCTGATTGTCTTCTTTTATTACTTTGATGTCTTTTTCAAAGACATGTCCTACCCACAGCTCTTTAAATAGACTATATTTGGACATTCATGCGAAACTGAACCAAGAGGCCATCATCTGATTTTCAAACAAATTCTCCTGTGGTTTCTCTGTTGTGGTTAGGAGGTCAGTGACATGCAGCTTTGAGGTAAAATCACTGCATTATTGAGCAATTCGTATTTGACTAAAAAGATCATCCCCTTACCTATTTGAAAACTTCATTAAAATGCAGAATAGTTTCGTGGTTTAAATATTGTGTTTTGAAGATGGATATAGATATCGTGAGATTCTCACTATATTAAATGATGACCTTGATTAAAAAAAAAAAAAAAAAAGATCAGGTGATTGAAACTCTAAAAACAAGGATAATATGGTCAAATTTGTTTTTGTATTTGAAAGAGAAAAACAGCCCTTATCTCTAATGCTGCAATATTGTAACATGTTTATTATTACAGAAGTAATAATTGTTGGAATTCAAATGTACAGACGTATAAAATATGTACTGTTTGAAAATATTTTCCTGTTTTTGTTGTCCTGTTCTTTATATAGTAACACAGCTAAAATTAGCTGCTTAATTAGTGAGGCTATTTGCCTGGGAAGCCAGTCTGCAGTTAGCAGCTTAACAAGCATGCTGCTTGTAGCTTACTATCTGTAGTTACCTTAATAAGGGTGATGGGTGGCACTCCACAGCATGTCTGTCTGGTTTGTATTTTTGTCCACAAAGTAGAACAGTTTTAATAGATGGTATTTCTTTGCGTCTCATCCCGTGGCTGACCCGATGTATGTCAAAGCAACTGAATTTGTCTTTTAAGTGAGAGCAAAACAGCAGGAGTCTTCATTCTCTGACATATCACTAAAAGCATGTTAAGCTGTAGGATACTGGTTACCATCTCATGCCAACTTCCCATCCGCACCATTACAGTCTGTGATATTTATTTATTTATTTATTTGTTTTGTGACTGGGCATATTTCCAGACAGCTAAATGGTTTAAGTGTGATTGTGCTCTTTACTGACCACCAGAACGCAACAACAAATTGGGGTCTCCATAAAACCTGCAAAACTCTGGTCACTGACACTCTGACATTTCAGTTGAAGGATTTGAGTTGTGGGAACAATGTGTTTTAAAACTATTTCTCTCTTATTCTTAGATACCAGTTAATTAGGAAATAATGGTTATTTGATGAATAGTGAAATACGATAGTTCAAGCTTTTTTCTTGGTAAAATGACTGATCAGGATGATGTTTTTGGAACAAAAGCTGCTCCTTTCCACAGATGTTATTCCCGATCTACAGTAAAATGTATGTGTGTGTGTGCGGTGGTGACACTCAAAGTAAAGCCCGCCCTTTGAACTGGCGCACAAATAAATGACTCACTGGTGCGGGGGAAAATTTTTTGTCGATATGCAATGATCTGCAGCTTACTAATGCGAGCGCAGGGCCTGCCTTTAGGTTGGACGTGTAGGCCTACAACTATAAAGGTCATTGATCTGCATGTGTAAAAGTGGCTTGGACAAACTATGTGAACATGTGAGTCAGTGGCAGAAGAATGCCCGTGAGCAAACCATGTGTCCCACGGTGGTCCCAGTTGTTCAGATGCCAAGTAGCACAAGATAAATGTCTCTCTCCTGCATAGATGTAGGATTTTGCTTTAGTCTAAAACTGCTCTAGTGAGTAGTTGGAACAGCAACTGCTCTTATCTTACCCTTACATTAAGACATGCCTCTTGTCTTCTTTGAAGTGTTTCTGCTTATAACAAAATGTGGGAAAATAATCCTAACAACATTTAGTGTCTTTTACTGTGGTACTCCTCCACTCTGTTTGCCCCCTGACTCAAACCCATGTAGTTTATAAATAGGAGCCTGATAAAATATGGATGAACAATAACAAACTGTCAGCACTCGCTTCTTTTATGGGCACACGGAAGAGAAACTGAGAAGAGAAATCAGAAACGGGTCACCGCCATGTCCAACAGGCCATTATAACTGGGTTTGCATGTAAGTATTTGCAGCACATGATCTGGCTTCACAGGTACAATTAGCACAGTGTCCTGAGCTGGAGGAATGAAGGGGAACACTGCAGTGTGGTGCTGGAAAAAAATGGCCTAGCTTACATTTTAACACCTCCAGGCCTCTGGCTTTTGTTGCCAGCATGCTTGAAGAGCTCTCAACATGCCAGTTAGTTTGCCCGCTGGCTACATCCTGCACAATTAACAACATACAGTACGCGTGTGAAGTATATTTAGCTTCGATGATGTCTAAACAAGACTGCTTATGCACTTAATTTCAAGCTTTTATAATCGAATCACAAACATTTTCATAAGGCAACTAAAACAAAACAAAACAAAAACTTCAGTATCGGACAGAGAGTTGACACTTTTTGTGTATATGGTGGGAGTTACATCTTTGTAGCATGGCGTGTCTCTGCAAGACCGCCACACGTGTTCCCTCTGTGAGCGTGTTGTTCGTCTAAGAGGCCACCTGTGGTGTCCTGTCTGCTCTGACAGGCCGACAATTGAAGTCTTCCCCGCCTCTCTGAATCAGGTGGGACGTTTCGGGTCAAACGTATTACAGCAGCAGAAGGGTGGTTGTTTACCTTTGAGTCTTAGAATAGTTTTTTGAGGGGGGAAAAAAAGGTTTCTGTCAGATCATAGCACTACTGCGATACGTTGCTAGCCATGTCACTTATGTGCAGATAGATTAGTGGTTACCCACAAGGCATTACTTCCTGTTGACTGTGGGCTTCAGGGCCCTGGGTACTGATCTCTAATTAATAGTTACACTCTCTTAGCTTTGACACACATGACATCCGTAGGCATTGCAGTATTTCTAGCCATGCTTTCTTTTTATTTGCATTTACTTTTTTTCTGTTATTCAGTGCTGCAAAAAAGTAGTTAGCTACACATTTTGTCACCTATAAATCTGATCCAAGAATACACCCTCCCCCCCAATCAATACACCATAGCATTGCCTTTTGCTACAGTTACAGCTGCAAGTGACTTTTTGATAACTCTTCTATGTTGAACAGTAGTTTTATTGAAGTTCTCCTGTGACTAAAAATAATTTGATCTAAATGCTTCCTGGCTGTTTGTTTAGGGTTGTTTTATTACAGGAAAGTTAACCTTTGTCCCAATCTCAAACTGTTTTTCTAGGACTGCCCATCTTCCCATCAGCCCCATTGGAGAGAAAAAAAAAAACCTCACAGAATGATGCTACCATCTCCAAATCTCTTTTTACTAATCAGTTTACTTCTGGTTGCACTGGATTTTATTTAAGGGAATCGGACCAAAAGGGGATGGATCCAAAATTCATGGCACACTTTTCAGTCTTGTATCTGTAAGCTATTTGAAGACTATATATCATTGCTGTTCCACTTTGCAATTACGCACTACTTTGTGTTGGTCTGTCTTCCAAAGTCCCAGTAGAATATGTTGAAGTTTCTGGTCTTAATGTATCTAAATATGAGAAAGTTCAAGTATTAAAAATAGTTTCTCTAGACACTGTAAGAGATTTAATCTATGTACTTTGTGAGCCTGTTTGACTTTATTATGTTTAATCACCACACACTTGTTTTATTCCTTCCTAGTCTCATTTTTTAACTCAGCCTGGAGGTCCTACCTTTTAGGATTTATTTCCCAAGTGACTCTACATAAACACACACTTTCTGCTCTACTCCAGCAGGCTCTGTCCCAGAAAATGTCTGTTGATCTACTTGTTTGCTTGTGGACTTTTTTATTTTTTATTTTTTTAAGAGCAATGAGAAATGGGTAAATCGATGGTCAGCAGGGACAGAAAGCTGCCCTTGACCCTTCTGTGTAGCGGGAGGACAAGGAGTGGCAGAACAGGCCAAACCTGTGTCGGCTCTCTAGGTGACAGTGTATTTTAGAAAGATCAGCAGCAATGGGTCACATAGACGAAAACACAGACACAAGAAAGAGAGATCAGATGACATGACAGGTGTGCTCCCAGGAAAGTTCCTTTTGTGATTAAGGGTTTTGTTAGTTTTACTAAGATGACATCAGCACTGTAAGCCCAGTGTCACTAGCAAGGCCGTATCTAATGCCATATACTGAGTTTTTATAAGCAAACACTTACTCTTTAATAATACATTTTGTAAAAGTGAGAAGAGATGTTAATCTGTTGCTTTAAAACAGTTGATAAATCATCTTTAGTAGCAGATCAATGAGTCGTTTTGTTTTGCGTTTGGTCTGATCAACTCAAAGACAAAGATTCTTGAACCTGCTGTTGTTGGCAAAAAGGTAGAAGCGATGGAAGTAAATGAAAACCAGAAAGAAAACACAGATTCAGCTTTTCATTCAAAGGTTAGATTTGAGTGTAAATACATTTTAGTACATTATTAAGCACATATTATATGTGCCTCTAACTTTATCACCTTGTCTTACCAGGAATCTCTGATTGGTGATCAGCAGGTCGAATACAGATAAATCTGTTATTTTTTAAAATTTACTAAATGTTCAACATTTGGTATTTATAGATCAACATTTGCATGTACGGTATTCTGATGTTTTTTGAAATTGTGGTGCTTAAATCTGTGTTTAATAAAAACCAGATAAAGGTTTTGGGGCATATCTTTTGATGCATAAAATAAGTAATCTAATAATTTCTTTATTTTGATGTTAAAGTTAAATTTTAATCATCAAAGAACCTGGTGCATTCTTTTCTGTTTTATTGTACTTTAAAAAAAAAAAAAAAAATCAAACTTCACACCTCAGGCCTGAAACCAAAAGTTAGTGGCATCTTGATAGTTACATCTAGTTTTTTTTAAAAAAAACATTTGCATCATTCTATGTATTTTAAAGTTTTGTCTTTAAACTACAGCTAAACATTTACATGTACAGTATATACTTGTGATGTAGTGCTGTTTAAAAAAAAAAAATTTCAGCACATTGCATTTACTACTAATCTAATGAAATGAAACAAAAATGAACGAGGGGATAATTATGATCACCTCTGTTGTGGTCAACTACGCGGTTGAAGGTTGCGTGCTCCAGTGTGAAACAAGGCGATGCGTGTGGGACTGGTGAGATGCTAATCAGTGAATGAGGGCAGGTTGGGGCTTGTCTGTGTGCGAGTATGAGTAAAAATGTGTGTCCTACTTTTTGTAGATGAAGGAGAAAGATTCCTGAGAGGTGAAAATGAGGAAATGCATTGTTGAATGGGATCATTTATAAGACAGGAACTTGACAGGTCCATATCTGTAGTTACTTATCACAACAACAATGTTTGGCATGGCTGTTGAGAATGATTTAAACCCGGCCTGGGATAATGTCATGTGTGTGCCTTGACATTCCCTCTTTTTGTTTTGTTTTTTTTCTGTTAGTTAATATACCGATGATGGGTTTGAGCAGAACCATTTTTAACACATCTATCTACTTTTCTGATGTTTGCACCTTTATAACTATGCCAGGACCCAGTTGAGCAGTACCTTAACTTGCATTTTAGTGTACTGTGAAAATCTAATGATGGTGCAAACATGACCAGTTTGCTTCTACTATTGCAAAACCTATCACTGGATATGCTCTTAACTGCAACCAGACATTAAAAACCCACATAAATACTTTAAATATGTTCTCACATTGTTGTCCATTCATAGTAAAACAGTTTCTTGCACAGACCCATCTGCTGTTCCAAGATTAGTTCAACTCTAAACCACACAAGCAAACATATCTCTGTTTTAGAGATTATACCTTCAGTATTCACATCTGAACATTTTTCATCTCCCAAGCCCTTCGATTAGTCTATGAAGTGACATTGCATTAATCAGGATTACTCAGCAGCAGAAAGGTTTACTTGGCAGATTATCCCATGTTCCTCCTTAATCATGACACAACCGTCTGTGTTGGTGTGAGCCCTCCTCGTAGATCTACATCTACTGTCTGGAACAGGCCGAGCTTCTGCCCCATGAGGCGCCAGTCTTTAGACTGTTCTACTTTTACAGAACTGAGTGTAGGAGGAGCCTCACGGACACAGACTGGGGCAAGCGGGGGAGAAATGAGCTGTAAAATAAGCTCTATTTATTCTCTGATGCGACTTGGTACGGTGAGTTACAGAGAGAAAATTTGCAATGCTATTGCACAGCCTCTTGCTTGGGTATGCTTAAAGTAGAACTGGGTTAGAGCTTTTTAACCTACTTGTAGTTTGATTCACTTGTTTTAGGCTTTTTTTGGGGAGGGGGAAGAGGGTAAGATTTGAGAAGTCTGATGTAATTCAGTGAACTCTGACCATGCACCTGCTCTAATCCTATCATGATTTTGTCCAGATTCCTAAAAAAAAAAAAGAAACATCACTTTTTCCTCACAAATCTCCTTGTTTTGATAAATGGCCAGAATGGGCTGTAAAAAGAAAAGCCTTTCCTCAAGTTGGGAGTCCTGTCAGCACCGAGGAAGGAAACGGACAGGAAATGAGAAAGGAAGGATGTGTCTTACAAGAGAGCGTTTGAATTCAGCGGGTCTGTTTCTTGTTTTTACTGGGGAATCAGGCCTTTGCCAGCAATGGTTTAAAAATAAGAGTCCTTTGACTTATGGCTCTGGATTTCAAGAAGTTGTGTTTAAGTGCTTGCCACATCAAGACTTCCTTCTTCCTACTTAGACTTCCCTCCCATACTCATGATGGCGCTCATGTTTATTTTCCAGAATGTGTACTGTGTTGTTTATTGCCATATTTCTGTGTGTCAGGCTCAGGTGGCATTCCTGCAGGGTGAAAGAAAAGGCCAGGAGAACATGAAACAAGACCTAGTGAGGCGGATCAAAATGTTGGAGTATGCCCTCAAACAAGAAAGGTGAAATACAAGATAGTAAAGTCATCTTTTTGTCCTCAGTAACCTTTACCAAGGGTTTTACATTCTGTAGATGTTGCGATCTAGTTAGGATGGATGTTTGTCTCCTTTAACGTTGATCTTGTGGGATTTTTTTGTTGCTTCCAGGGCTAAGCACCAGAAGCTGAAATCTGGAAATGACCAGAGTCCTGGAGACAAGAAGCCTGAGATGGAGGCAGATCAGCGTATGTTTTAAATTTTTTCTAATCCAGTTAGTTATGTGAATGTATTACGTGATCTACGTTATGCCTTCATTTCCTTAGTTCCCAATGGACCAGCTGAGGCCGACTCTGAGCCACCCAATCAAATGTCATGGAAAGAGGGTCGTCAACTACTACGCAAGTATGCCATGACTTTCACTTCAATGATTCAAGAACCTTTTTTTCCAGGAACCGTCTTGAGAGCTTTGCCTCTTTAACGCAGGTACCTTGAGGAAGTCGGCTATTCAGACACCATCCTGGACATGCGCTCTAAACGCGTGCGCTCCCTGCTGGGGCGGAGCAGCCCGGAGGCCAACGGGCCCCCGTCGAGCGACAGCTGTCCGGAACCAGAACCCCGAGCGGCTGGAGACTCATTGTTGGTCAGACAAATAGAAGAACAAATTAAAAAGTGAGACATTCTTACTGCTGCAACTTGCAATCACAGTAGTGAGGTACTGTGAGTTCTAATTATGACTTTGGATGGCTCATACAAATTTTTAATCGGAACAAGAGAAAGAGGTCAAAACAGTATTTAAAATAAAGTTACAATAAAATACCTAGACAAAATAAAATCTGGCTTAATCATCATACAGCTGTCTGCTTAAAAGTTGTAGCTTAAAAAGTAACAAAAACATTCATTTTGTTTGAAATAAGTCTTAATATTCCCGATCTGAACCTGGATATCAGATATGGACCCTGTTGAAGGCATTTTTAAATTATGGTGACTAAAATCTAGAGTTCCTATGCAGTATTGAAGAGTCTGAAAAATACAGTGTTAACTTTTTATTTTAGTAGGAAAGAAGGAACGTTGAGTATAAAAAATGTTAGATTTTTTCCAGACTTTTTTCCCTCTTTCATTGTTTACAGTTTTTACAAAGTAACCCAGCTCTTGCCTAATAATGCTTTATAAATGTAGTGATTTTACAATGATTTATATTAAAATGACATCTTTTACCTTTCATGCAACCCATCAAGCTGTGATTTAACATTTGACCTATCAATATTGTTGGTTTTGATTTACTGACTAAAATTAGCACTCATTCAGATAAAAAGGGAGGAATTTTATTATCTGCTTTTTTTTCTTTAGATAACTGTGTATTGAAGCTGTGCTTTGCTAAATACACAGGGTTTAAAATGCCAAAAAAACTGGTGAAACAGTAAATGTGGGGAATTCTTTTTACAAAAATAGAAATAAATGCTTTTGGTAAAGGCACAGTGAATTCCATTCTTCAAGATATATTTAGATATAGAGAGCTAATGTTTGACCAGACCCCCACAAAAAAGTAAATTTGTGTAAAAAAGCAAGTAGCCAAAACTGATGTAAGACACACTATAGAGTAGGTGAAAAACATTTTTAATTCCATTATTTTGCATGGAAATTTGAGGGTCAGGATGGATTTTCTTTGAATTGTGATGTAAAGTGGTCCTGATGCAGGACCCAGTGAAGCAAATGTAGAGGACCACTAAGAGACCATCATAAGGACCTGAAAGAATTTTGCATCTTCAGATGAATATAAACTAATCGCAACATTACAAATGCTGTGTAAACTCCAAACAAAATTGTTTTTACGTAATTGTTTTATCTTTTCACAGTGTTGATCTGTGTGAAAATGTAACTCTCTGTACGTTTTAACAGGAATGCCGGCAAAGAAAGCTCCAAGGAGAGCATCGGCAGCTCGGTGCTCGACAAGATCCCCTTCCTTCCCGGTTGCGAGGATGACGATGAAGAAGACAGTGACGAGGAAGATGACTTCCAAGGCATGACCACTGATTGCATCGACGGTCCACGCAAAATCAAAAAGCCCCGTGTAAAGGTGAGATCAGTGAGTTGAGCCTGATGAGTTGTCACAAACAATAAGCTGCTCATCACACCAACTATATCTGTTTTTTGTTTTTTTTCTGTTGTCCAGATAAGTTCAGAGCCCATGACTACAGATCTGGACCCGGAGGATGAGGAGGACGAGGACGACTCAGAAGACGCCCTGAATGAATTTGACTTTCTGGGCTCAGGGGAGGATGGGGAGGGGGCGGGAGAGGCCCGGATCTCGGGCGATGGACGGGAGATAGGTACGCCGCTACCGTAGTTGTCAGCACTGCCAGGATCACTGCCGACTGTCTTCTCTGACTCCACTCGCTCACCTTTTTACCTCCTACGTCCTGTTGTGTCTTGGCATCTTTTCTCGTCAATAAAACCGACCTCTTTTTCCCCAACCGCCTGTCTCTCTGTCCTGTTTCATGATCTTTAGATCTGTGTGGCTGCCATCTTTGTCTTGTATAATGTGCAGCTTGAAAAGGTGATCACGCATGCTGCCTTCACTGGTCATGTGCTCACATTTCATTCCTTGAAACCATAAATACATCATGTAGATGTTTCACCCATGAAAGTGGATGTAAAGTAGTTGAGGGTCTTATATATATATATATTTAAGGTATGTAGTGTGTCTTTTTTTCCGCTTTTCTTCTCCTTTCATTTGTTTCATCTGCTGGTCTCTCCGTCATTTCTCCGCCTCTCGGAACTGACTGAATGTTTTCTCTCTCCCTCTTCTCGCCGGGTTCAGAAAACCGCAGGAACAAGCTGCAAGGCATGATGTCGGACTTCCCACCTAAACCTTCTCCGCCCCCATCTGTATCGGGACAGGCTCGCTCCGGGGAAGGTGAGGTTTTTTCTAATATGCTCATCAAAAAGGGAAAAAAAAAATCCACATCTGAGTTATTTCACCAGTGTATTCCCACACACACGGTTGTAGCTTGGACACTGAAATTCAAACTTAATTTTCTCAGTTTTAAAGCTTGTGTTAGAAGACTACACCTGTAAATGTAATCTTTGGTACACTGTGTGGGAGTAATGCACCCAGAATAAAAGAGCATAGCTTTCTAAAGTTCTTCGCTATGGAGAACTTGCAGCATTTATAAAGTCATGTTTTTTTAATACAATGAGGGGTAACATGCTTTTCCACGTTCGACCTGCAGGTGGTGCCCTGGGATTCTCCTCTGATGTCTTTATTATGGACGCTGTTGGAGGAGGCGACATGAACCTGGGTGAACTGGCGGATCTCACCGTCGCCAACGACAATGAACTCTCCATCGATGTAAATACACATCTGACCCGGTCAACCCTCTGTTCAGCATGTGAAGCAGCACATAACTCAACAATAACGCGTGCCTCACTTTTATTTTGCGCCCCACCAGATGCAGGACAACAGAGAGGAGTTCAAGAAGACCTGGAATCCTCGTTTCACGCTGCGCAGCCACTTTGACGCCATCCGGGCGTTGACGTTCCACCCCAGCCAAGCAGTGCTGCTCACGGCGTCTGAGGACGGCACGTTAAAGCTGTGGAACCTCAACAAGGCCATGCACTCAAAAAAGTAAGAGAACGAAATACAGTGACTTGCAAAGGGTTGCACTTCACTTTGATTCTACAAGCTTTGTTGTGCTACATTGAGATTTTAAGAGAAATACCAAGAAAATGTGGTGCATAATTATAAAGTGGAATATGAAGCATTTTATTTTTCATAAATGAAAGCCTGAATTATTCAGCTTCGCTTAGCTTTGTTTATCCAGCTCTTCTATAAAACCAGATTTGCTTAGTGCATGACTAGCAGCTCCTCCAGAGTTTCCATGGACGTCTTCACTCTGTTACTGATAATGCTCTGTGGCCTTCACACAGCAGCTGGATGTACACTGGGATTAGGTTACACACAGGTGGGATCTATTTACTAGTTGGTTTATTTCTGAAGGCAGATTATTAATTTACTTAGGAGAATTAAAGACCCAAATTTCTTTTTCACATGTGTCAAAATGTGAAAAGGTTCAATATGTATAAATACTTTCTCAAGACTCCATAGGGGCAAAAAGAGTTGAGACTTTGAAGTATAAAGCACGTATAACAAGTTGTATCCCTCTACAGGAATGCAGCTTTGGACGTTGAGCCCATCTACACCTTCAGGGCACACAGGTGAGCTCAGTCTCTGACGTGTAAAAATTAATAATACTGTTTTTCCCCTGAAAACAAGCCACTGCCATCTGTGTGTGTTTTCATAGTGGAGCGGTGCTGTCGCTGACCATGAGTGAGGACGGAGAGTCCTGCTACAGCGGAGGTTTGGATGGAAGCGTCAGATGTTGGAAGATGCCCGACCTCAACGTAGATCCTTATGATAACTACGGTGAGACGTCACAGTTTGCTCAGCTTCATGGGCCTCCGTTGGCCATAAAGCATATCCAGGGCTCCTACACTGTGTTTTGATTTTTCACATCTGCATAAGTAGGGTGAAAAATGGAAAGTGAATCTGAAATACAGTGTTGAGTTTTGAGGCTTTATTGATTAATCCATCATTTGTATTGTGGACAAAAGTTCAGAATGTCATAAAAGCTGCAAGAATTTTGAGCATTTTGAAATTTAAATTTTGCACGTTAACAGAGACATTTAAAAATTAGGGAGGAAATTAGATGAGATTAAAAGGAGTTGTCTTAGAGACTACAAACTGCATTTTTTTGTAAGTAGCAGAAACCTGCCACCTGCTGTCCATTTAAGAGAATGAAGCATAAGGGTGAACTACATTGTTTTTCGTGTTGTATATAAATTATGGACTGACCAGCAGTTTGTGGTTTTTCACTCTGGCTGAAGCATAAAGTCCAAATGCTGTGAATGAGAGAAGGATGACAGTAATTTTATTTTTGGAAAGTTGTTAAATAATGTAAAAAAAAGAAAACAGATAATTGTTCAACTTCTATAATTGACTGTGGATTGTTATTTATAAGGTTAATAAAAATTAAAAAAAACTAAATCTAGGGAGAAAAGAATTTTCATGTTGAATTTCATTTAGTTCTCCTCCTACACTATTTTACACATGCATTTAAAACTGGAGTTCACAAACAACTGACATCTACCCTGTTTATGCTCACATTTCAAAAATGACCTAAAGCATCCATCCATCCATCCATCCATCCATCTTCTTCCGCTTATCCGAGGTCGGGTCGCGGGGGTAGCAGCTTCAGAAGGGAGGCCCAGACTTCCCTCTCCCCAGCCACTTCTTCCAGCTCCTCCGGGGGAATCCCAAGGCGTTCCCAGGCCAGCCGAGAGACATAGTCCCTCCAGCGTGTCCTGGGTCTTCCCCGGGGCCTCCTCCCGGTGGGACGTGCCCGGAACACCTCACCAGGGAGGCGTCCAGGAGGCATCCTGACCAGATGCCCAAGCCACCTCAACTGGCTCCTCTCGATGTGAAGGAGCAGCGGCTCTACTCTGAGTCCCTCCCGGATGACTGAGCTTCTCACCCTATCTCTAAGGGAGAGCCCAGCCACCCTACGGAGAAAACCCATTTCGGCCGCTTGTATCCGCGATCTCGTTCTTTCGGTCATGACCCAAAGCTCATGACCATAGATGAGGGTGGGAACGTAGATCGACCGGTAAATCGAGAGCTTCGCTTTTTGGCTCAGCTCTCTCTTCACCACGACGGACCGGTACAGCGCCCGCTTGACAGCAGACGCTGCACCAATCCGCCTGTCGATCTCCCGCTCCCTTCTTCCCCCATTCGTGAACAAGATCCCGAGATACTTAAACTCCTCCACTTGGGGCAGGACACCCCCCCTGACCCGGAGAAGGCACTCTACCCTTTTCCGGCTCAAGACCATGGCCTCGGATTTGGAGGCACTGATCCCCATCCCGGCCGCTTCACACTCGGCTGCGAACCGATCCAGCGAGAGCTGCAGATCACGATCTGATGAAGCCAAAAGGACCACATCGTCTGCGAAAAGCAGAGATGAGATCCTAAGGCCACCAAATCGGATCCCCTCAACACCTTGGCTGCGCCTAGAAATTCTGTCCATGAAAGTGATGAACAGAATCGGTGACAAAGGGCAGCCCTGGCGGAGTCCAACCCTCACCGGAAACGAGCCTGACTTACTGCCGGCAATGCGGACCAGACTCTGACACCGGTCATACAGGGACCTGACAGCCCGTATCAAAGGGCCCGGTACCCCATACTCCCGGAGAACCCCCCACAGGGCTCCCCGAGGGACACGGTCGAACGCCTTCTCCAAGTCCACAAAACACATGTAGACTGGTTGGGCGAACTCCCATGCACCCTCCAGGACCCTGCTGAGGGTGTAGAGCTGGTCCAGTGTTCCACGACCAGGACGAAAACCACACTGCTCTTCCTGAATCCGAGGTTCGACTATCCGACGGACCCTCCTCTCCAGGACCCCTGAATAGACCTTGCCAGGGAGGCTTAAGAGTGTGACCCCTCTATAATTGGAGCACACCCTCCGGTCCCCCTTTTTGAACAGGGGGACCACCACCCCAGTCTGCCAATCCAGGGGAACTGCCCCCGATGTCCATGCGATATTGCAGAGTCGCGTCAACCAACACAACCCTACAACATCCAGAGCCTTAAGGAACTCCGGGCGGATCTCATCCACCCCCGGGGCCCTGCCACCGAGGAGCTTTTTAACCACCTCGGCGACCTCGCCCCCAGAGATTGGAGAGCCCAACCCAGAGTCCCCAGGCTCCGCTTCCTCAGTGGAAGGCATGTTGGTGGGATTGAGGAGGTCTTCGAAGTACTCTGCCCACCGGCCCACAACGTCCCGAGTAGAGGTCAGCAGCACACCATCCCCACTATAAACAGTGTTGGTGCTGCACCGCTTCCCCCCCTGAGACGCCGGATGGTGGACCAGAATCGCCTCGAAGCCGTGCGGAAGTCTTTCTCCATGGCCTCTCCAAACTCCTCCCACACCCGAGTTTTTGCCTCAGCAACCGCCCGAGCCGCATGCCGCTTCGCCCGCCGGTACCCATCAGCTGCTTCCGGAGTCCCACAGGCCAAAAAGGCTCCTATCGAGCCTTTTTGGCCTGTGGGACTCCGGCCTAAAGCATAGTTTAGAAAATCTTAAAATTTTCTGTTATCCTCACGTCAAGTATGTGTTTTAAGTTTTAATAAACTGCGGCTCTCCCTTCAGATCCTGGCATTCAGAGCAGCGTGCTGGACGGCCACGAGGACAGCGTTTGGGGTCTAACGTATTCGTCGGTTCACCATCGTCTCGCTTCCTGCTCAGCTGATGGCACGATTCGCCTCTGGGACCCTCAGAACTCATCTCCCTGCATGTCCGTCTTCAACAAGGAGAGAGGTAGAGATCGGCTGTTGGAGGCTGAAAAGAGTCAAGCAACGTAAAAGCAGCAAAATGCATTTATTTTTAAGACACATGGCAAGTAATGTAACAAGTAACCATAACATTCAAAACAGACAGGCAGAGGAAATGGTGTTGTTGTGGGTTTGTTTTCTGCCACAAGACGAGGGGAAATAGAATGGGTTTAGCTGACAAAGCAACAACAAAACATTGCAAAATTTTATCTTAAAAGAGCAGGAAACTACTGATTTGTTCTAAAAAGTAGCATTCCTTGACGTTTGTTATTATGTCTCGCCAGTTTTTGTGTTTATAAAACATAACTTTATCACAGTAACTTAAAATATGATCAAAAGGTTTGTTTTTCATAGATTTTCATTTAAAAAAGGAAAAGTAGCACATTTTGAAAACCCATCACACTGTGGGCTCTATTTCAACTTTTTCTTAATATTAATTTGGATTAATAAGGCTGACTGCAAGAAAAAAACAAAATTTTGTTTCTCAGAAAATTAGCACTTTTGCCTGTGCACTTTTTTATTCCACTTAATTTCCCGTTGTGTATTTTTGCGGGTTTTTTTATATTGCCTTGCCTGTATTTTCAGAGCACGGAACCCCGACGTCTGTGGCCTTTGTGACCACTGACCCCAACCAGGTGGTGGTGTCGTTCGACAGCGGAGAGACGCTGCTCTATGACCTCAACACTGAGCACAGCATCACCGCGCTAGAGACGCAAACGAAAGATGGTACGTTCAGAGGATCTGTACCCATAATTTTCCACTACAACCTTTTCCTGCTGCCTCAAAAACAAACAATTAGATAAATACATGAACCATTTGAATGTACGTTTTCCTTGCAGGCAGTGAACTAATCAATCGCGTCGTCAGTCACCCAAATGAACCCGTTTCCATTACTGCACATGAGAACCGCACCATCCGCTTCATGGACAACAAGACTGGTACCTGCTTGATCTGATCTTCTGTTGTTGCTCCCTGAGTACAACCTAAATCTTCTGGAGACGAAAATTAATCCCAGTTTGCTGATATGTTTGTGCAGGTAAAGTTGTCCACTCCATGGTGGCTCACTTGGATGCTGTCACATGCCTCACTACAGACCCTAAAGGCACTTACCTCATCTCTGGAAGTAAGTATTGCCCAGCTTGACTTATTAAAATCTTGACTGAAGAAACTACACTCAAGAACAATTTTAATTATCATCCTATTTTATCACTGACAACCAATTATTACTTTCACTCAAAATGTCTTAAACGATGATTTAAAATGAACAAAAATGAAGATAATGAGATGGATTATTTGATTTCTCTGGCGAAATAAAATAATTGGCGTTGTATAACAAGACCTGAACACGCTTCCCCCCACCTTTCACCTGCCCTTTACCTCTTGCAGGCCACGACTGCTCGGTGCGTCTGTGGATGCTGGACAACAGGACGTGCGTGCAGGAAATCACCGCCCACAGGAAGAAGCACGACGAGGCCATTCACGACGTGGCCTTCCACCCTTCCCAGCCCTTCATCGCCAGCGCTGGCGCAGACGCACTTGCCAAGATTTTTGTGTGAATCAACTGTTGCCATTTTGGTAAGATGGAAGATGCCAACACTTTATGAAGATGCCAACACTTTATTGCTGGTATAAATGATGTTTGTCTTCTTTCTATATTGATTTAAATAATGTATATAATGGCAAAGTTTTTTTGTGTGAAAAAATCTGTTATTTTGTAAGATTTTTAACATTATTTAATCTTTTTTTGAGGATTTATAACTGCTGGCATAACATTTGCACTAAAACATATTCAGATTACATTTGATATGAGGTTAAGGTTGAGAATGCCTAATTTTAGAAACTAAAGCTTTTTTATTTCTAAAGAGCCCTCTTCTTCAGTTGTGAATGTTAGAGGGTTTTTGCAGGGTATGCTTTATAATTTGTGTCCTCAAAATTTCCAAATATAACTTACTAAAATGTTCAAAAGCTCCAATTTTAGTCTAAGCTATAAATCACTTAATAATAGTTCCTACAGGTCACCTTTTCTTGCTTGTTTTGCTGTTCAGAAACCAAAATAAAACAAGAAAGTGCCTGAGAGCCATTTTATCTGCAAGTCCCACTGTTTATGTGAATTAGATCCATGCAGATGTAGGTGGGAGGAGGGAAGCAAATGGCTGCAAAGAGCTGGCAGATAACAGATGGGAGGCACAAAGGGATGACCTCAAATAAACTAACTTATTATGTAATCCAACAGCCACTTTATTTTAGCAGAAATGAGCTCAGTTACTGCAAAAACTGTTGGCAACACTTCATTTACTTTTAAGACTTTCAGCAAGGTTTGTATGTTGTAGAAAAGCCCCGGTGTTCTCCTTGTGGTACACATATGGAGAGAGTTAGTCACCCAGCAGGATGTTGTAAAGTTGTTGTTGTTGCCACAGAAACAATGGCAAGATTGGTTGCCTGCACTTACAGCGCCTTTCAGCTCTTGATGTAGATTTATGATTGCTTTCCGTTCTCTGTGCACCATCAAAACTGCTTGTATACAGGTGCATCTCGACAAATTAAAGTATCATCACCTGTTATTAACTTTTTATAAAATCAGTTAAAAAAAACCAACATATTTTATACATTTCTTACACACAGAACGTATTTAAAATACAGACATTGACATGTTTTTTTATATATATATTTGTGGCTTAAAAGTGAAAGCTCAGAATTACTCAACCATTTGATTCCTGGTGGCAAACTTTTACACATCTGTTCTTCTTTAAATCGGAAAGTAATTGATCAAGTTATGCTTTTCATCTTAGTGAAGTACTGAATTGGTTTACTTGCTCAGGCTGGGTTTGAAATAATTTGACTAATCACAAGTACAAAGCTGCTGCTGCATCAGATTTAAGCCACTTAAGCAGGCATTGTTAATTGGCAATAAAAGTAGGTTCCAATTCCAGCATGAAAATGAAATCAGCATCTCCTTTAAGCTAGAAGTGCTCTAAAATTTCATTTTAACTGGCCGTTGTTTGTATCACGCTTTTGCCTTCCACTTAATTTACGAGAAATATGCTTGGAACCGTCCTCCTTTGAACAGACAGCTTGTTTCCTCTGCCTTACCCGTTTTCTGCAGAATGTCAGTGACTGCAGAATAAGTCACAAACTTGACTGATTGTTTTCAATCAATCAGTCAAGTTTATTTGTTTAGCAATAAATAAATGGAAGGTTGGAGATTGGCCTGTAATTCTGCAGTAGTGATTTGTCCAGACTGTTCTTTTGTATCAGTGTTTTGATAACTGCTGTTATTAAGGCAGCAGTTATCAAAACACCCGATGAGACGGATGAGTTTACGATTTGAATCAGATCAGTTGCAATGACAGGCAGGATTTTCTTAAAGAAACTTGTGGGCATTATTATATCTGTACCACTGGTAGAATTGCTTAATTGATTAATAATTTCTTCTAAGCCTTTATAGTCGAGTAGTTGAAATTGAGTCAGTTTTTTTTTTGTTGCATTTTTTGTGTTTGGGCATAGGATTGATATTGGATTTGGCGTGGATGTGCAGATTAACCCTCTATTTTTTTTTTCATTTTCTCCTCAAAGAAGTTGGCAAATTCATTACAGGACGTGTTAGAGTGCAGTTCAGGTGCTTCAGGAGGGTTTGTGATCTTATCAACTGTTCCCAATAAAGCTCGAGCATTTCAAATGTTTTTTTTTTTTAATGATTTCCACAAAGAAGGTTTCCTTGAGTATGTTAGTGTAGAGTAACAGCTTCACGGTCGTTCATATTTGAATTTTCTAACAAACAGACTGTTAGGATTTTATAATAAGTAACTCATAGTCATTCAGTTTCACAGAGTTAAGAATTGCAATACATTATTATGTGTTTTGTGACTTTTCCTTTTTGAACTGGATTGCTGAAATAAACTTTTCCATGATATTCTAGTTTGCTTCAAAGCATCCATATGCTCCGAGTATGAAAACTGTTGGCATTGAAAAATATTTCTGAAAATTTGCCTTTGCTCTTTGTGTTTTGTGATCTGAACATCCCTAATCCCGTCTTTTCTGTTTCTGTCTCTTCAGCGTCCTGCAACCACAACTGGGCAAAAAGATGATGAAGATGACAGCGGACAAATTTCTCTCTCTCTCTTTTCTTCTCTCTTTCTCTCTCTATCTTTATCACACACACGCAAACACACCCAACTGTCCTGCAGCCCACTGGCTGGGTCATCACCACAGGACATCAACCCCCTGATCCCTCTTCTACCCCTCACAGTTCTCTGATGCCTCAGTGACTTCTTGTAATACTAATCATATCTTGTACTGCTTTTTTACAACTTAAAAAGTTATGGCTGCTCTGTTTTCAAATAATCATATTTAAAAAAAACACACACACTTTTCTACACTACACTCTCCAGCTTGTTTTCGCCCTCTCTCCATTCTGCCTGTGTTTGTTAAGACGCACCTTGTGTATATGTTTATGCACTCTCGCTGCTGACACACTACCCATACTTCACTAACAGATTTGCACCGTCGCCTGTCCTTTCTGATCTTCAGTTTGAATTTATGAGGAAAGAGTTTCTGGCAGACAAACAATAGGGTTTCTGCCAGGGTCCACAAGAAACACCCGATCCAGGCTCTGCTTTGGAAATGATCTCACATTCCAAAGGATCCATGTAGGTTGTGTTTGTTCGGTTCTACATTTTGGATAGGAGAATGTTTTACCTCGGTTGTGTGTAATATCAGGAGACACTAAGCAGTAAACAAATAGCTTTACTTTTAAATATCTTATCACTTCATGTCGTTTCATTCCTCCGTGTGGCGTCCCGTGATTCTGCGTCTTCTCCTGTGGGTTGCTGTTTAAAGGCAAAAAAACGCCCCTGAAACAACAGATTCCCACAGTCATGATCCATTTCAAACTGATGCTCTCGTACTACGTTACACGGCTGAAGATAGAGATTATAGGACCCCAGCTGAAATCAGTAGGCTGTAAAGGTGTGAGCCTGGCCTTCGCGCTCTAGGCAAATGGCACAGATGCTGCCATTTGGTGCTTTTTACTGTACAGTGGAGTGTGTGCGCGTGCATTGTGTGTTTGTAAATGCACTATTTAAACCATGGTGCTACAAAAAGACCTCATTAGTCTTGAGTCGGAATCAGGGACCTGTTTATTGTCTTTCAGTGTGATTGTTGGCACTTTTTAATCTGTTTCGGTTGTGTCATTTCATTAGCCGTGGCTGCGTTTCAGAATTAGCAGTCACTGTTAATGTTTTGATTGAGGAATGTGAAGAGTTTTGATTGTTTCAGGCCTGATTGATGTGCAGGTCTGATCCTGAGAAGGTCATTTTGAGCTTTCAGAAGAGCTTCATGAAGGCGGTGCCAGTTTCTGGGGGGGGGGTTATGGGTTGTTTTGTTGCTGGTTTTTAATATTTTAGAAACACCAGAACTCATTCAGCTTTCTGTTGAAGGTGAAAAGATGGGTTCCTTCTTGCTCCAGAGGCATCCTAGGGAAAATGTTGACTTCTGGTTAGAAGTTTGCAAACACTCAGCAAAATTATCATTTACTTTTGTGAGTGTTTATTGCTTTTTTTAACCTTACTTTTTTAGGATAACAAAAAAAAAACAGGTTTGGGGGCACAAGTTTGCATTTATTGTGGATTTTTTCTTTTAACCACACATGATCAAAACAACACAGACTCAAAAACTAAAGTATTGGTAATTGTTCCTTAATAAATAATACTTTTACCACAAGCATTATGCAGTCTATTTTGACTGGACTGCATGTCAGTTGGTTGGTTTCCTGCCATAGACTTGGATTTTAAGCATATCTTATATATTTTCAATACTGTTGAGATGAGGGCCTTTTCAGAAATTTTATATCTGCCAGGGTTGAAAATAAAATATTGTGGAGTTTGAGAAAAGCCACAATGAATTTAAATTTGTGTTCCTATTTTCTCCTTTCTAATTCATTGAAGTTTTATCTTGTATTATGGATTAGCCCAAGTAAAGAATGGTTGAAATAAGTCATTAAAAGTTCAGCACAAATATGCTGATACGTGTAAAACTCAGATTTTTCTTCTTGGGAAAAAGTATTGATGTAAAAAAAGGTGTGGGTGTTATTTGACGCTGGTGACACCTGGTATGTTTCGGTGACTTGTTGTTTTGAACGTAACCCAGCGATCCCCTGGGTTTAAGCAGTTCCTCTGAAACTCCGCACATCTGTCTCTTCCTTCGCTGCGTTTATACAAATCTCTGCAAATCGTCATCTGGTTCTGAATGTGCACAATCTGTCGGCATACGACAATGTTTTCGGTGTGAGAAGCTGCAACGCGTCAGGTTTAAACTAGCTAAACTAAGATGTCGATAAACGAGGAGGAGATGGAGAACACATGCACTAAAATAGATTTGTAAAATCATTGCTGGGTCTTTCACGACATTTAGATAATCCAGATATCTTGCGGATTATCTAACATCCGGTAAATAAAGTCCTCTAGATTAGATTAGATATGGATTTCTAAAAACAAACATATTTATCAGGTTTAGCTGAAATTTGCCTTTTCCCAAGCAGCCCTCAGTTCAAGACCCCTAAAACTTGATATACAGGGTCACAAATAGTTTTTTTTCTTTTGCAATGCTAGAATTATCTGTATATTTTTTGTCCAAACAGGGTGTTGTATAAATGTGTGAGATTAGACAACATGTCACTGCTGTTAGTTTGACATAAATCTGAAAAAACAAAGAAAAAAAAAAAGATATGCCCCACAGCAGGTCATAATGTTCTGTTCCTATACTTAACTACTATTTACTTCCACCTTGCACTACATCTGAAAGTGAAAGAAAAGTTAGTTTAGAAATGAGCCGATGGGGGTGCAGGAAGGTTTTGCAGGTGGCTTCGTCGCCTGAATCGAAACCTCCGTCCCCGAGTTGTTCCCTCTCTCCTCTGAGGGGAGTGAAGACAAATCAGTGTCGCATTTAGAAAAGAAACCGGAAACAGACTGTAGATGATGAGTAGATTCACCATTATGTGCTGTAAATGTCGATCATTTCGTTGTTTTTCTTTATTGCATTTCATTAAAAAAAAAAAAAAAGAATATGATTATTAAGATTTAAAAATACTGTAGTATCAGAAGAGAGTCATTTTTTTCCCTTGCTACACATAGAACATACTTGTGAATGATGAGGATGATGTAAAACTTGTTTAAAAGAAAAAAAAAAAGGCAAAACGGTTAAAAAGCAAAAGAAAAATGCTGAAAATATGTTGGGGGGGTGAGGGGAAAAATCTGTTACCAGTCAGAGGCCAAGATAAAGGACTCTCATTTCTTTGTGTTTTTATTTTTTTATTAGCAACTTATCACTGTGTGATATTTTGTACATCATATAAAGCTGTATTCCAACAATTTCCTCTAACTACAAGGGATAAGAGACCTGCTTTTTATTGATTTTGTCTTATATATTTTTGAACTGCATTCTGGCTTGTATCAAATGACTCTTTTTGTTTACAGGGGTCGCCTGTTGTCTGTCATTAAGGAAGAAAAGATGAAAAATTAAAATTTTGTACAGTGAAATAAGAACAGTCTCTGTGTGTTATACAGAATGTTATGCATTGATGTTTTACAATGGAGAGCTGTGATCAGAAATTAACCTGGATTTCTGCAACGTCTAATATTCATATAAAAATCTTAATTTAGACCTGTAAAGCCTTAAATAGGCCAAGATTCCCCACACAAGTTCTTAAATTAGTTATTTATCTCTTATACTCAAATGTTTGATCATTCATTGCTTCTTGTATTAATTAATTAATTTAATTTTTCATTCCGATGAAAAAAAGTTTGGCTACACTTATTTGTTGGAAACAAAAGTTGATGCAGGACAGTAAACAACGTTGGTAAAAAGAATTTAAAGCTGAACCATTACTGTGAACAATGAGAAAACCCAAAAGAATCCATGTGAGAACTACAAAGAAAACTAGATTTATAGTCCTTTTGTAGACATTTCTAAACAAAAGGAAGTTCCAAGATGATCAAGTTATTCATTCCTCTCATTACCTTTTCAAGGCATGAAAGAACAACCAAACTTTAAAACTGGTTCAGATGTCAAGAGACTTTCCAGGAACCTCTGAGGCTCAGGCCTGACATGAACTGCCACGACGTTTGCATCGACTGAAAGTGTGTTAAAGTAATAAATGTTAATTTATTAACATGTTAATGTAATAAATGTCAATTTACTACTTTAATCCCTCCAGGAATAGCTTTCCCAGGGCACTTACCTCAAAACTATTACAGAAAAGTCAAGGACTGGTTATTACTGAGTCCATTCCTGGAAACCAACATATTTGCTTTTTTGCTTTTCCAAGAAAAGTTATCAAATATCCAGCTAGAATCACATCAAAACCCGGTTAATGGCTACGAAAAGCATGCAACTGGAGAGAAGCATGCTAATTCACATTTAATATACGTTTATAATGAAGTGTGAGAACACATCTGCATGGTGTCGACAACTAGTCAAAATTTAGCTCTACGTGCTCATTCCTACCTGATACTGTTAGTAACGCGCACCGATGGACATGATGTGTTTTATATGTGGTTTAAATGGCAAAAAAGTAAACATAAAAATATATCCTCCAACCGCACGAAACGGTGCCCTCTAGTGGCGAACGGAAGAAATGGTACATGCTCACATGTAGCAGCTGTCACATTGAGGTCTTCTGTCACAAAACCACCTTAACAGTACTTTGTTTTGTTTCATGTTTCTTACTAGAACTGAAAGCGTGAACACGGGAATAATATTATAAATTAAACAAATGGCTCCGAGAAGGAAAATGTGCTGCTGTTTTGACTCCTGATGCTTTTGCATGTCCCAAATTGCAAAACTTCTGGCAGATGATTAGATAACCACTGAGAAGTCGTCGCCATGGTGATAACCGCTCACCAAGCCTCGTTTGTGTTGTGTTGTGTTTTGTTTACCCCCAACCCGTCATCTTCCAGCGTTCCCATGCCCACTGAGCTTGTTTTAATGCAAGCTGACAACAAATTAGGATGTAAAAACAGCTCTGCGAGCAGGCAGTGATTCCGCTGCGAAAGGTGCGAGTGGTCAACAAACAGTAGAGAGAGACGACGTCACGGTGGTGGAAGAGGCACGGGAACGCAACTTTGTTATTGGAGTTGGGAGCAGGACGGGGAAGCGATGGGGAGGGAGGGTGTTTGAGCACGGAGCGGCCCCCTCGCCTCAGGCGGTGTAAGAGGATCTGCGCTGACCTCGTCTGAGGGACGGAACCAGCGAGCCAAACAACCCCAAACCGTGGAAGGAGAGAGAAAAAGGGAAGGGAGGGGAAATGTCTGCTGAGAGTTTAGAGTCAGAAGGTGGAACTTACTGGAAGTTTATTGGCTTCAGGTGGTGTCAGTCACGTTACTTCCTCCTTTGCTGCGGTGAGAGGGCAGGAGGAAGGGTAGGAGGGAGGCACCCTCACATCAGCCAGCTCCGTCTCTGCTTTTTCGCACAAAAAGAAGCCTGCACTTGGGTCTGAAAGTGAAACAGGGCAAGACTTGTAAAAGGGAGTGCAGCCTCTTGGTCTTTTTCATTCTCACGGTTTCCTGTTCAAGGAAGCCATTTTGTTACCCAGCCCTGGAGCAGATCACTTATACAAAGTTTGCCATTGTTTTCTCTCTCTCCCCTGCTCTCACCCACGGCTGGGGGAGTTTCACGGCTGGCTTTGGACTTTTTGCTCTGCAGAGCAACATCTTTGGAGCAAGCCGAGCTGAAGGAGGAAGGTGGAGGTGGAACAACAATGGTGGGAGGGGGCGTGCAGATCTTTCTCCCTTTCGGTGCGTCTTTTTCTCAAGCTTGTCATGCTTGAAGAATGACAGAAGTCAGACGACGTGAAACAAGTGCCTGAAAGGACGTGAAACTGCTTCCTGGATAATAATTTCTTCCTCGCTCCTCTGGAGGGAGGCAGACTAACGACCCAGGGGGGAACAGGGACTCTCTGCTCAGTGTGTGGATACCCATATTTCCTCTCTCCCAACAGGACAGTTTGAATGAGTGTGACTTTTCGCAGAAAAACCTCCACTTCACCAGGGTGTGTGCTTGTCTCTGTGTATGCTTAGAGCTCCAGGCAGTCGGCAGGGGAGAGCCAGTGGACTCTGAATGGCTAACGCGACCCCCTGCATGTCCTCAGGGGCAATGTCCCAGGTCTTCTTCCCCCCAGCAGGGGCCTCCCCACCTGGCTCAGCAGTGATGCAGACGGGGCCCCCCATATCCATGCCCTCTATGCCTCCTCAGGCTCCTTTTCCAATGGTGGATCCGACAGCAGGACACGTTGGGATGACGATTCCCTCAATGATTTGCAATCCAGACGGGGTGTCCTTCATCATCCAAATTGGTCTGACCAGGGAATCTGTCCTGCTGCCCCAGACTGCTGACCTGGCGTATGTGAAGCAAGTGGCCTGCTCCATTGTTGACACCAAGGTAAGACATGGGAACACCGGAGAGGGGAAGTTTGCAGGTGAAACGACAAAATGCGTATGATTTATTGATGTGCGGAAACCAGATTCATGAGTGAAAATATTATTCTTTTTTTTTTCACTGTCATTTTAAAAATAAAAAGTAAGGAGATGTACAAAAGTCTGAAAAATGATAGCAATTCAAACATTTCTTCTGCAAGGAAGAAAGCTTTGCATCCGCGGTGGGTTTGTGAAGCAGGCAGAGCGGGACTTTGACGGGTTTCATCCAGCTGTTTACCCATGGGGCCACACATGTGCTGCACAGGAAATAGCTGTTTATAGGAACACAGCGACATCACTTGTGACCTTCATGTAAACTGCCTCCTCATTACAAAAATGGATCTACAGGTGCCTCTCAATACATTAGAATATCGTCGAAAGTTATTCTACGTCAGTAATTATTAAAAGAAGTTTAAACCTTGATATTATTTTTATGGGAGCATTTCACTTTAGGATTTTGAATACAAAAATATCCCATTGAAAAAAACACACGACATGTCCACGTACTGTACAGTAAATACATTGGACACCTGATTGGGGTCTCTTTTGCAGTAATTACTGCATAAATGCGGTGTGACATGGAGGTGATTATAGCTTCTGTTGTTTCTGGTTCAGGTCTGGCTTAGGACAAGGAAAGGGACAGCTGTTGCCGCTGTCCTGGATTAAGTATGAATGTGGCGGCTCTGGAAGCTCCGGCCCCACCTGTAGTTTAAGTCTGGTGAATCTCCTTCAAATCCTGACTGGCTTTTACTTCATAATTCTCTCAAAACTGTGACTACCCTTCTTGTGTTTCTATCCTCACCTTTTCCCTCCACTCAACTTTCTGTTAATGTGCAAAGATTCAGCCTTCTGTGAGCAGCTAGCTACTGTAGCAATGCCCTTCTTAAGGAGGGAGTCGAGGACTACAGACCCATTCAATAAACTGAAAATTTACTTTGGAACCTCAGAAATGCGCTTTGTAAATTAATCACATAATGACAGATATCTGAAAGCCTTTATTTCTGTTAAGATATTTTCCCACTTACAAGTACTAAAAATAAGAAATGTAAAATTACAAACAGTAGATCAAACCATTAGAAACATATTTGAAATGGAAACATGGACTTAACAAAAAGAGCATTTAATAAAGGTTGTTATTTTTAATAGGAATTTTTATTCTGACAAGCGAGCCTCGTTTGAACTCATATTCTAATGTATTGAATATGACTATATAAGTAAGACAGCTTTGAAAGTCAGCAGTCTTCATTGTGTGGGTTGTGTGGGTCTTTGTGTGAAAACGAGGTAAAATGTTATTTATTTGTGGTATCTATTAATAAAATTTCCCAGGAATCTTAATTTTGGGGTTTAATCAACCTCTGAGTCATAGTCCTCGAAATGAATGGTCTGTGTTTAAATTAACTTCAGACTAATCAATGAATCTGGAGTTTCATGAGATGAACGTCAAAAGACATTCTTCATTTTGGAAGCATTATTTGTGGTTTGTTGTCATTTGGCTTTCTGAAGGTGTGGACTGGTTTCTTATGAGTTTATTATGGTTTTCCACTTCTGAAGTTGAAGTGGAAAAAAATCCCTTTTACTTTGTACACAGAGTAACTTTTGCATTTCAAGCCACATCAAGCTAGATTTTGATGAATGCTTCAGTCATTTAGCTTTTCCAGTGATGTTTTTCTCTTAAAATGAAATTCCCAGATGTCGAAGGATATGCCGCCATTCCCTGATTTAGTGTAAATATTTTAACAAATTATTAAATTAGACAACATTGGAAAGTTTTTCATAATAGTAATTGGAATGTTTTGTGGATATAAAGTGAAGTTTTCAAACCTTTGAAACCTTTTTGTTTCTGGCGGTAATGCACCATTACCACATGTCAACCATGGTGGTGGTAGCTTGATGGGTCTCTTGCAAAGCGAATGGAGGAGTGAAGATGCAGGAGGATCCCCGAAGCCTTCAGCTTCATCTCAAATAAACAACCAGATATTTAAAACTTCTGCAACTGTGCGTGTTGAACAGAAAACCAATTCCCACATCAAAGCTAATTTTGAAAGAAAGAAAGCAGGCTAAGGTTTAAAAATATTTTTTAAAAACATGTGCCCTGTGCTTAAGGGCCCACCTTTTACCAGGCAATCATCTACTGTAAATGATCTCTGATTTTTCATGTTCCAGACACAGATTGCGGTCTATTGACGAAATGCCAGAGCTCCTTGTCCTTGCGCATGCACGTTATTAAAATGACATGCATTATTTTTCATTCACTTGGAAACTCAAAACACTGACACAAAGGCAAGAGTTGGCAGTGACATCCTCTGTGCAACAGGAAGCAATGTGTGTTATTGGAAATCTGCTCTTTATTTAGGAGCCGGCGGCACGCATGGCAGCTAAACCGTTTCCAGGATGTATAAAGTTGGAAGGCTCCGCAGTTAATATCAGTTTTTAATCCATCGCTCGGGCTGGCAGGTGACAATCAGCTGATTACCCAGAGCTGGCTAAGAGAAGCTCTGTTAAGCTTACAGCAAATGTTCATTTTTCAGGAAGCAGTGGCAGTTCTCTCCAACCAGCATTAGCCACTGTGCTAATCAGTTATTTGGTTTCTCTGCAGCAGGCTTTGTTCTAGCTTGCAGTGTCAGTGTTTCCCTGTCATGCACCTGCATGTTCCTCCACCTATGGTTAACAAGCCTAAACATACAGCTGCGCGTTGCATTGTGTTGTGCTGTGTTTATGTCCAGCTCACTTCAGCTTCAGTCTTCCTCTTTTTTTGCATTTCCCCTGCACACGTTTCAATAAATTACTGGTTCTCTCCACCTAATTCCCTTTTTGAAGTATTATCAGACAAAAATCTATTTTTCAAAAGTCCAATACTCTGTAGCCACAAGTTCACTTTTTACCATATTTGGTCACACTGCTAACAGCCACTGACTTCAGTGCATTTTATTGTGAGCTTATGTGAAGTCAGTGCAAACTAGCATGTATTTGGGAAGTGGAGGGAAAATAAAAATCTGAACAGTATGACATACAAAATTAACTGTTTGCTAGACTGGCCCAGTCAAAGTCTAGAGCCTAATCCAGTGAAGAAAGATGCAGTTAATATACATTTTTTTGTCCACTCTGGCTGAGCATAAGCTACTTTGACAAGATGAGCGTGCAAAAAAGTTGGCCTACAGGTGGAAATAAAAAGTCTTGTAGCTGTACCTGCAGTGAAAGAGATTTCTATAAAGCATTGACTCAGAGAGGCTGAATACAGATCTACGCCAGCATGTTTTTTTCTTTTCCCCACATCAAAATTAAGCACTTTTGTTTGGTGCTGGTTGATGATATAAAATCCTACCCCAAAATCTGTTTGTTCAAATCAAATCAAATTTTATTTGTATAGCACATTTCAGCAGCAAGGCATTTCAAAGTGCTTTACATCATATCAAACACATAAACACGATGCAACATAGAATCAACAAAACACGACATTAAGTCAGGTTCCATCAAAAGTCCAATACTTTTGATGGAACCTGACTTCCATCAAAAGTATTGATGGAAGTCAATTTGTAATTGATTACAATTACAAATTTGTAATTGATTACGTTTCAAATACAATCCTAAACAGGTGGGTTTTTAGTCGAGTTTGCATCCATAGAAGGTTTACCTGTTACACTCCTACTGTGTTATATGGAACAAAATACCTATTGCTATTTTTATTCCCATTCACAATCACACAGTTTAAAACAATGTAGACAGCATTTTAATGGGCTTCTGGCACAAGGCCCCTATCACCTCTTTCACAGAATTTCGAGCAGGGACTCTGCCGTCCCTCATGGATTTTTGTGCAATTGTTGTTGAAGCATAGCAAAATGCGTAAAAGTTCAAGCACCATGAACACTTTTTTATTAAGAGGCTGGCAGAATCGAAGAGCGTTTTAACTTAAAACCAAAATCATAAATATATATATATATATATATATATTTTTTTTTTTTCAGTTTTGGTATATTTTTATGGAATATCTGAATACAATTTCCACAACAGAATGACGTTATTGGTATAAGATTACTTTTGTTTCTCAGGCATTGTTTAAATTACTGCGAACTATGTGCTCTTTTAGTTTTCAGTTTAAAAGTTTGTGTTGTGAACACAGTCACAGACTCAATTAAAAATGATTTAAAAACAAAAAAGTTACTCTAGAAAAAAACAGTTACTTTTGTTCAATTTCCATGGGGATTTAAAGCTGAAACAAGAACTGCTGTCAAGGTGCATCGGAGTTTGTAGGCATCACTGCATTAGGAGTAGTGAAGTATGAAAACTCTGGCGTTGGATGACTTTGTGTGGTCCTACTTCAGCAGCTCCACACCGTGACAAACCGCTGTCAGGAATAGATGTGACCACAAAGGGCAGGAAGTAAGTTAGGTGGGGGTCAAGAACATGATTGACCCTGCTGTGCGGTCACATTGGGGCTGATAAGTTACCAGCTTTAACAGGGTAAAGTTTATCTGCACGGCCCCTGATAACGAAGTGGTATCTGACAATCATGCTACATGTTGGTGTCAGTGCCCCGGTCAAACAGAGCCTCAATCATACTGATAAATGTGTAGGTAAATAAATTTACTGGTGGTTCTCAGGGAAATCACCGCCGAAAGTGATTAGAAATTACTACACAATCCCAAACGGATGACAGAATAACCCAGAATGATGGTGGAGTACAGACCCTGCTCACATTGTGGTTTCTTGAAACCTCTTTGAACAACCAAAAAAGCAACCACACAGAAATGAAAATCTGGGTGTATTTACTGCCATGCTGATGGTTGGTCAGGTGTGGTGTCTTATGATTATTCAACAGGGATCAGGGGGCTGAGGAAGGCGGCAAGCTCACAGCAACACACACTAACCCACTCACAGCTTAGCAGCTTCCCTGGCAGATCAAGCAGCCATGAAAGAAAGTAAACGCAAAAAGAAAAGCACAGCAAGTGTTGCATTTGCATCAAAATAATGCGAAATGTTAAATATTTTGGTAGAAAAAAAAAACTGTTAAAGATAACTTTTTTAACATTCACATGCCTGATGACTGGCTGGGCAACATTTGTCAGTCTTAAACATTTGCACGTCTTAGCAGTTGTCATGTTTTCATTAAAGCTGTTAAAAGATGATGCCGTCAGCTGTGTTTTTTTAAAAATTGTTTACATAAAGATTCCAATATTTGTTTGATTTAATTGCCAAAAAGAATTTTGCAATGCAGTGATCACAGAAACCTCAGATTATTGTGAAAATTACAACCCTGACGCAAATCACTCACAACTGTGCCGGTTAATGCACATTACGCTGTCATTCCGACAGTCAGGTCTTGTACAACTTTGGGCTGAACAAACAGGTACCCTAAGCAACATTGGCTTAGGTCTCTGTTGCATCTCTTAACGTTAACCACAAGCAAGGCTGTGTTTTACTTCATAGGGAAAATATTTTCTCACAAAGCGCACAAACGTCATGGTGTTTGAGTGGAAAGTTGTGACCCAGGACATATTTTACCTTCAAACTGCCTTAAAATGCAGAATATATAATTCTGTGAACAATCTTTCCCAAATACATGTAAGCTTCTCTTTAGTGGAAGACATTTGTATTTGTCATCTTCTGAACAACAACAACAAAGAAGTCTAATGATCTCATGTAAGTTCTACAGAAATGCTATCAATTGCAAGCAACTAAGCATGTTACATGTACATCAGTAAATTAATAATGACGAAAATTTATTTCGTGGAGATCCTTTAGAGCATGACTGCATTGGCCTGCTCCAGCCTCGGCTTCCCTTAGTTTAGTAAAAGAGCGTGAGACTCTGAAGAAGTGAAAGTAAACAATCAAAATGCTGATACATTGCATGTATGAGAACACGCAGGTTTTTTTGCTTCTCTTTTTTTTAAAACAAAAAAGTGACTTGGAAAACTGTAAGAGCCTTTAAATCTCAATTTCCTTTCATCTGCTTTCTAACACAGACATATCTTAAGTGTTTTTTTTTTGGTAATTGAGATTTATTTTTGGTTCTGTCTTGGTAAGTGAGCCCCACTCTGTATCAGACGCCTTGTATTTAACTCCCCCTCAGTAAAGCAGACTCTGTATGGCAGGGCATTCAGTTGATTGGGCTCCATCCATATGAAAGGTGTGCTCTTAATATGTTATATAGGGCATAACGTTTTAAATGCTTAAATCCACCAGTATTCAATGTGTCATGTTCTGTGTAGTCGTCATTGTTATTATTGGCAATGTAACTAAGTCGTGAAAAAAAAACAAAAAAAAAGCAACTCAGCATACTTTACAACATCCTGAGTTTTCTTATGGACTTGAACAAGTTTGGGTATTTAACATAATTATTATGTAGTACAATAAATGCATTTTCTTGAAGGAAAAAAGATGGGACACCCCAACATTTATTCCCAGTTGAACAGGTAGAAAAACAACACACACACACACAAATAGCATATAGGGTTTTATTACACCAGGAGTATAATCCCCAGAATTTTAAAGGATTGTAGCCTGACACAATATTTGTTTTACATTTCTTCTTAGAGGTGATTTTACCATCCTCTACTGGTTTCTGCCAACCAATGCCAAACTCTTACTTGGATGTTTGGAGAGTAACCCCTACATGAAATAGGCCCATTTCTATGTTCTACTGTCTATTGAAGGCAATTAACAGCTATTTAATGACATGTAGGGTAATTACACTCAGCCACCATGGTTATATTTAAGCACTTTGCTTGTCAGGTGAAGGTTATTATTTGTTCAGTCTATATGGGTCAAAGTATTGCAACGTAGCTAAGCAGATTACATTGAAACTCAGTAAAACCTGTGCTGTGTGACCAAGAAACCTTGGCTTTCTTTTTGCTCAAAGGTTCATCCACAGTCTCTCTGGCTGCCTTTCTGCACATATAACGTGAACTCATCAAGCTTTTATCTAGGAAACGGTATTCATGTGCCGTGATGACCCACTGAAATAACATTTAGACTAATCCCTTAGTCCAAAACAACTACGTTCAACTTGAAGAATTTATGTCTTTGTTTTGCAGAAAACTAAAAATACCCACTCTCAAACAAAAAGATGTATTAAGCAGGATCTTTCCAAAGCTGTTTATCCCAGTCACAAACACATGTGGTCAAGAGCCCTCCAAAATCCCCTAAATACAAAACTCCTGCCCTGTTGGGAGCTGTAGCTTTAGTTGGGAAAGTTGGACAATAGACGGTTTGTCCTGGCCCTGCCAACTGAGTGTGACACAAGAGCTGGACTGCGTGTTTTCATGCAGGAATACCTACATATAGAGGGGTTTTGGAGGCTTATTGAAGGTAGTTGGGTGCCTACTACCCCACCCTGTGGTCATCCTTGCCATCCCAGAAAGGGTGACTCATCTGCTCTGTTTATTCACAGGATCCCTTCTTGTGTTCCGTTGACACATTTTCCATTCACTCCTCAGTCGAGGAACAACACTCTGCCTTGCCTCAGTTTATTTCATTACAGTCTCCCGACCGGAGTGCTGCTCTCTACGTTTGCTTCTGGTAACTAGAAGTGTTTCACCTTTTAGAGGACCATATGTCCTCTTCATCTGGCAAAAGTGCTTACTAAAATCCATTTTGGCTGCCCTATTTCACGCTGCATCCCAAGCCCCCACTCACTCTTGATCCAACACAAACTATTGTGAACACAGAGGTCTGTCTTCATTTAACAATAAAGCAGCACTAATGCAATCTATTCCTTGCTCGACAGGCCCTCAATTAGCCCCAGCATAATTTGATGGACATTAGTTTATCTTCCTTACTTTTTCATCCTGTTCTTGTTATTCTAATTCTCTTCATAACTGAAATCCTGTCCTAAGGGTACTTAAGATAAAACACCACTCCTCTTTCTCCTCCTCCACATTTTACTACTCCTCTTCTTTCGTAACCTCCTTTGTTAATCCTCACCTTATCTTCTCATCTATGATCCCCTTAAAACAACTTCCTTGCTCACTGTGACTCATCCTTCGCTCCTTGATCCATCAAAACTTCTTACCCGCTTATTTTTTGGCATCTGCCTTTGGCCAGTGCTTCTCCTTTCTCAACACCTAATATTTTTGCAATTTGTTGATCTTCTTTTAAGCGCTTCAGAGGAGCGAACACGTGGAACGATTCATAGTCTTGCCTCATTATGTTGTGAGCGCCAAAGGAAACAAGATTTGAAGATGCATTGCCTTCCAAAGATATCTTGGTACTTAATGATTTTGCCATGTTACGACATATTTTTGGAATTATTATTTTTTTTCTGTTAGACTAACACAACAAGGTAGCGCATAACGTAAAGTGAGTGAATATATAAAGAGATACACGCATACATATATTTTTACAAATAAAACTATATAAATGTAGCTTTGGATTTTTATTCAGTCCCTCTGAATGAAAACAATTTGTCTACCAACGTTACAACATGTTGTACAACATGTTCTCCTTTGCATCTTCCCTGTCCTTTCTGAACAGAAACATTCCTACAGCATGATTATCCCACCACTGTTTCACCAAAAGGCATGGCGTATTCAGGGTGATTTGTAGTGTTAATCATCAGCTACATATAGCACCCTTTTTATTGTTCTCTATGCAGCTTGTAGCAAACTGCAAATAGGACTGTGACTTTCTCATAAACACTTTTCCATAAAAGCCAGATTTCTCCAAACTGAGCTGTGGATCTCTCAAGTTCCTTCTAAGTCACATGGGTCTCATGATGGTTTCTCCAATAGTTGCTTGTAAATTTAGGTGAATAGCCACATCTTAGTAGGTTTGGGTTTAGCAATGTTCATCGACATGTTCTTTTTTCACTATTTGTAGCCTTCACACTCCTGACCTGCCTGTTCTGTATTTTTCTGGCCGTAATGATGCCGTTTCTTCTTTAATATTCTCCACCAAGCCTCTCAGTTCTGCTCACAATGTTTGTTGAAGTAAAGGTTAACTCAGGTTTAGTAAAGCGGTGACTTCTAATGGTATGTGATGCAATGGATTTTATTTCAGGGTATAAGAGTAAAGGGGAGTACTCATAAATGCACACAGTTTTTTTAGCTTATTTTTCTTTCTAAAAAGTTGTTAAAGCAATGTTTCATGTTTTCTTCCATTTCTACTACCTTGGGGTGGTCTATCAAATAAAATATAAAATTTGTGATTTGGAATGTAATAGAATACAAAGTGCAAGTGAAATTAATACTTTTTCAAGGTTATATGTCTTCTTTAATGAGTAAAAAAAAAAAAAGCTATTAAATGGTTTCTTAAAACCAACGCTAACTCCAACTTAATTCTAGTTCCGTTAATATCGTCTATCCCGACATAGTTTATCAAAAGTGCCAACGGTTTGTCTGTTTCTGACAGCCGCGTCATTCCTCACTTGCGATTCCGGTTGATGTCAGTGTGTGGGTGAAGTACGTCTGTGACTACGTAAGCATTTGAAGACTAGTGAGAACCTGTCGGGGCCTTTTCACTGTTCGCCCTGTCAACTTTCCGGATTGTCAAACATGCGAGCTAACCTGCCACGAGTTCTGCCACACTCTGAACGGACAGCCACGATTCGTTGAACCAATGAGACTGTTGGCGCCTAATGCTGCATGGGAAGTAAAACATTCAAAATCTGCTGCAGAGAGTCGCATGAGGCCTAGGTATTTTTTTTGCCAGTGTGTTGTGATACCAGCAAGGAAATGAGGACAGAGTTATTTGAACAAACACAAAGAAATCTAAGTAGCTAAACAGAAACACGTTCTACGCCTTTCAGACATAAACAGACTCGCAGCTGTGATTAAACCACCCCCACGGCCCACTCCCTCCCGCTATTCTGACCATTGTTTCCACCTCCGTTTTGGAAGTTGCTGTTTCTTTATCTCGCTCCCTAGAGAAGAAGCCCTGGGGTTGGGATCACACACACTACCTCCTGTTTACCACACTCTCTTGCATATGTATTCTTCACACTGTAATCCAACACTTGGTCCAGGTTTCCCAGTAAAGATCATGAAAACCATGATGATTGAAATTTTAAAACTGCACCACAAGTGCTTCAGCTGTCTCTTAAAATCACCAATCTGTGTATATTTTTAAATGGTGGTTTTATAAAGACTCACCTTTACTAGTCAGTAAATTCTTAAGTCAGTCAATATCCATGACTCAGGAAAGCGTGCATGCACGAGGATAAACAAGTTGTGGCTTTATCAGACTATGCTAACATGGCTGTTCACCAGTGAACAGCAGCTTAGAGCTTATTGCTCCATCATTATTCGATCTACTTAAATTGCAGTGCAGTTAAATAAACTGTCCAACTTTTAAATAGTGAGATTAACAGCGACACTCGTTTGTTCTGCTTACCCAAACGTGTCTCCCACTGTGTGTGCGTGTGCATGCGTGGGTGTGTGTCGGTTCCCTCTCTTGATGATTTGCATGGTAACGGAACAGCTTTGCATGACCGACCGTGCTTGGTGTCTTCTAGCTGTTGGCGGCGGGGGCCCCGGGGACAAACTCGCTCCAAACACTGGGACATTTGAGTATTCAAATCATACTTTCCTACAGGGAATGCTGGGACAGGGATGTTTGTCAGCTTCTGAGAGAGGACGAGGATGATAGATGGAGATAAGTATTTGAAACTAGATTGGTGACTGAGATTGTGATTGGAAAAAGAACATGCATAGAGATAAAATTCCAGTTGTCCACAGCCTGCACTAATGTTAACTATCAGAAGACGTAGGACTGCTGACAACAAACCTTTTGAAATGAGATTCTCGTTGAAGAGCCACACTTTCTTTCAGCTTTGTATCTTTTCAGAGCCCATTTTCCCCCTGAGCCCACTGCATTCCTTCACGCGTTGAGAGCAAAAGAGACCTTATGATACTAATCCTGCGATTAGTAATGGTGAAAACAGTTTCGTGCCATAGTCCAATTGGAAACCCATGAGCAGAGCTGAGCAGCAATCAGTGGCATTTACCGCTGAGTGTTTGTTTGAGCACAATAGGATGAATCAAAATATAGCAAAGTGGGCATATGGCCTTTCAAGGGTAGAGAAACAAACCTTTCATACATGCAGAGTTGGGACTGGTAAATTAATGACTACCTTTGAAATTAGTGACATAGAAGCAGTTGTGATATTCTTGGTTCTTTGACTTGTTGAACTGAGGGTAAATGTGATTTATAATTATGATAATAATGAGTTACATAATTCCAAAGAAGGTAGATCCAAGGTTTGCTAAAAGAAAATGACATACATGACCCCTCAGAAAACATTGAGACACCTTAAGAAAGTGCAGGGCTTGAAACTATTTTCTTTAATGATCTGGCATGTCTGAAATGTGTGTTAGAAGGCAGGCCTTTGAAAGGCAGCAGACAATGGGGTCAGTGTGAAGGTTGACAGGATGGGCTTGGTTGGTCAGGGGCACACGTGAAGAGTGTGTGTGTGTGCGCGTTCATTTGTTTCTAATACCTTGTGGGGACCATTTTCCTGACATATACTACGTTGTGGGGACACACTGCTCCTTATGGGGACCGAAACCTGGTCCCCATAAGGGGAAACGCTGTTTTTAGGTCAGGGGTCAGATTTAGGACTAAGGTGTGAATTGAGTTTTGGTTAGGGTAAGGGTAGGTTTAGGCTGTAGAAATGAATGGAAGTCGATGGAAAGTCCCCGCAAAGATAGCTGCGCAAATGTGCGTGTGTGTGTGTGTGCAGCTCCGACACACGAGACGTGTGTTTGTACACGACTAAATACAAACACACATCTTCGATGGTGTCAGAGTATAGTATAGCTATGAGGGGAAATGGGAAAACCACTGTGTTATCATACAAAAAGATCCATAACTGGAAATACCAAACTGGTTTATAACAATATCTAAAGATTTACTAGATATTCTCTGCATTTAATATCTGTCTGTATTTCCAGTTAATTGTGAGTGGATGATATATTAAGTATGAGAAACATTGTTCATTGTTTTCATTTACTGGGCACTCTGACTTGAACATCATAAATGGACATTGTGAATGTGAATTGTGAACATTTAGACTGTTAGGGGGAAAAATCAGTTTGTCACATCAACAAAATAACGTAGAAGGGCTACAATTCAGTTTTGTACACTACCCACAAGGAGATGTGCATGATGTTTACAAACTGCAGCTGCATAGCTTGATGAAGGTGTCACTGATCACAGAATAGACTGAATGTTTTGGGAGGAGAGTTTGGGGATTCAGAATACTCAAAAATGCTGTGATCAGGATTCTAAATGATGGCTGGGTTTCTTTGAGACGCTGACTTTCAGCTCAAAACCAATATGGAGGATGGAACAGTGAGACAAACATGACTAGATTTATTGGTTTAAAATGTAAGAAGATGATTTAACAGTTAATAGAGCAACAACCTTAACTGGTAAACTTAAACTGGTACAATTCAGAAAATAGTTTTCTGTTTTGTTTATGCTGAGATATAAAGTTTGCTGGTGATAGATCAAGTTACACAGAGATTTATCTGTAGTTATGTAAAAGCAAATCCAATGGAAGAGGAAGTAGGATGATGAAGTAAGGCTTGAATGACTGTAGGTTTTACTGTATGTAGTGTTGCGCTCTTGATTCTGTTTCTAGATTTAGATATGGCTAAAAATTATTTCGCTTTAATTGTCATCATGTAAATATATAAGAGCCTTACAGTTGTATCCTAAATAAAGCAATCCTTTATCAAGCATCTTTGGAATTTTAATTGGCGTGAACAGTATTTGTGCACTGCTAAAAAGCTTTAATCTGGTTTTGTCTATTTTCAACAGCTAAATATACTGCGGCTCATCGACATAAATGTGATCAAAACATTCGGCGTATGACCAGAACTGAGTGTTTTTAGCTTTCGGCACTTCCCCCTTTGTACATGCCAACCAAAACCATGAAATGCAGGGGGCAAGGAAAATGGACAAAAAATAGAGCATTTGGAAAGGAGAGGGGGGATAGACATAAAACAAGAGAGGAGCAGATGACTCAGGGTGAAGTAATGTGGCCTTTTGTGGCCCTCGGCATGCAGCTTTGTGTGTTTGTATGCCCCTGGCATTCAAGGCAGTGGAGAATGTGCAAACACCACTCACATTCACCCCGCCGTGTTTGTGCGTGCGTTTTCTCTTCGGTCTGGTCGCTCCAAAAAGTTGGAAGGCAGATCCATACTTATAGGGACAGTCGATGACGCATTCAGGGAATGTCGTAATAGCCGAAAACACATCTCAACATGTGAAATGTCAAGTGCAGTGATTATATAGAGTTTTTTGTTAATTTAAAATTTGGGCAGTCAAACAATTATTTTGATAAGACCACCTATGTTGACATTGAAAAGCTCAGTTTTTAAAACAGGACTTCATATGTTACAACCTAAAACAACCTCAGTATGAAAACAAAACAAAGTAATTGCTCTGTAAATCTAATAACTGGTTTTGCCACTCTCGCCGGCAACAACTGCCATTAATCGTTTGCAATAGCTGTCAAGGTTTTTTTTCGCCACGCAGGAGGAACTCTGCCAAACTGTTTATATAATTCTTTTAATTTATTCACATAGGATGTTTTTAAATGTGAACGGCCTGTTTAAGATCAGATCGAAGCATATTTATACCTGGATTTACACCATTTAAAAAAACCTCTTCCTACTCTGTTTTACTTTTTGAGCCGTTCAGAGATGGACCTTTTAATAACACGATTATTCTGGATTGTGTTGCTGTATAACATCGATTTAAAGACCACAAACTGCTGGATGGAGATTCTCCTACAGGATTATCTTCAACATGCCAGAATTTATATTTACAAACTATGATTTAATTATTTTTTTTCCTGAAAGTTTAGGGCCAGACGTGCCAAGATGAAGCAAGTGGTTTTATTACTGTATTCTTGAGTGGGTTCGCAGAAAAATCATTTTTCAATGGTCCTGTGATGTTGTCTTTTAACAAACGTGAGATGGGTCGTCATTGTGTTTGTGGTCAGCTGTGATTTTGGGTTTGGACCTCTTCCATGGTCGCAAGTCTGGCTCAAACTCTTGTCCACTCATGAACGCTGACCTTCAAGTGGCTTTAGAAATGGCACAGCGACCTTTTCCAGATGGAATATTGTTCTTCTCATCTGTTTTTGAATTTCTTTAGATCGTTGGGTGTTGTCTTTGGAGATCTTTCCTTTTGTCAGAGAGGTTGTCTTTAAGTGATGTATTGGTGGTGGTAAATGCACTGAGAAATGTGGTTGATGAAAGTGTATTTCGCAAGACACGTAGTTGTATTTTCTCAAGTTGGCTTTAGACAGCTTTTCTCTCTCAATGAATACAGTCTTTCTGTTGAAAAAGGCTGTTTCTGTTTTGTATTTTGTTTTCATGTTTTTTAATGTCTGATATTAAAGATGCATTTTATTTAAATATTACAAAAAGGCAAAAACAATTTTTGAAGGCACCTTAAACCTGGTATAATTTTCTATGCAATATAAATATAAGTAAATGGACATACTCACTTCAACATTTATGTTACTGATCCTAATAATGAATTATTTTTACCTTAGCTTTTAAGTATTTCTATAGGTAGAGCAGACAGATAATTCACCAGCAGAGCACAACAAAGCTGCACTAAAGGAATCAATCTTGAGCATGAAGATTATAGGATTAGAAAAGCTGTCAAGAGATAACATCCAGTTCACAATCATCAATGTAAGGATCCTTCAAGTCTGGATCAGAATTCTGTGGGTGCAATGTACAGATCAATTTTAAGGGAAATGTTTTCTGCAAAGTACCACCTGACATGTGACTGAGATGTTAGAGGGTTTTACAAGAACCAAGAAGCGAATCAAAGTTGCTACTCGATTTTAAACAACTTGACTCGAGCCGTAACAATAAAAATGTGGCTAAATGATGCAGAAACAAGCAGGGGAAAACAGTTAAGTACCAATTTTTCTTCTGTCATTTTGTTTCCACTCATCTTCCTTTTCTCCTCTCGCTCCTTGTCACCAAGATGTATTTTCTTCTCTTGCATGCTTTGTTTTCTGTGTGCCCTCCCATGAATCAGTTGTTTGTTCATTGCAAACAAGGTGGACTGAGTCCAATGTTCCTATCGGCTTACCTGCCTAGAACCAGGACAAGGAAAAAGGTAGCAGGGGGAGGAAGGCGGGGGGTGATGGAGAGCGGAGCTGCTTCCAACAAAGGCTGCTTCAGAGCATGAACAGCCCCTCTCTCATGCCTGCTTACGGCTCTCATGTTACCTCCTCATCCTCCTTGATGCATGGGGCAGAATGAGATGCACTGTGCCTGCTCCCCTGCTCGAGACTAAGCTGCCTCTACACACACACACACCATGCTAATTAGACGTTAGTATGGTTTTCCATGTACTAGCTGTTTCTGTTTTTGTCCGTTGACTATGATTGCTCCTCTTTTAAATCATATTTGGAATAAAAGGCTCCATTTTCACAATGTCACATATTTTTTATGTGTGTGTTTTTATATCTGGAATACCAGAAAGTCGTGGGGTTTTTTATTTCCAAAACATGTCATTGGTATTTGTTTTAATAAAAGATGTGTATGTGATGCATACATATCCAGAATTGATTTATTTTTTTTAGCATCATGTGAATCATGACTTTTTTTCACAGCAAAAATACTTTTTATTTAAAAGTTAGGGCCAAATTAGAGCAGAGACTATGAGGCAAGCCCTCTCACCCAACATTAGAGTCTGACCTCACAAATGCTATTCAAATCAAAGAGTCCTATAAACTCATTCCTAAGCCTTGTGGAAAGCTTTTTCCAGAAGAACTGAATAAATTAATTCAATTTATTTGTAGAGCCCCAATTCATAACAAACATTATCTCAATCCACCGTGACTGTAGAGAAACAGATGACACTTTGAGTTCTGTTTATGTCATCGCCATGGATCACTGACTCTCCACAATAACCAGTACACTCAGCTTCTGCTTCTTCTTCCATGGTGTGACCTGCTGCCTTTGTGCTGTCTCCTTTTCCATTACGAGGGCCATTACCATTACTTTGAGTTCTAGTTTGCACAAGCTCTGCTTGGTTTTTTTGGAAAATGTATTTAATCACAATTGATTGGATACAGATTGCTCATTATATTAACATCATTCTTATCTTTCTTTTTGGTCAGCTGGCACTCACTGAGAGCGTCTGTAATCAGAACTGTGACTATAATAATAATAATGATAATAAAGGAGGAAGTGGGTCTAAGAGAGAAATTCAAATGATTGACCTTTTGATTGAAGAAATTTTACCCTTTCTTTATTTAGAAAGGGTAAAATTTATTTCTTAAAATAACCAAGACTTCATAATACTGCCTTAATGCAATATAAACTTGGTCAATTGGAAAACCCCAGGTCAACCTGCTTACTGTCTGATGACGGCAGGTTGCAGTTGCTTGTTTGTGAAGTACAAACATTTTTCACATTAATTTAGATGAGGCAGTGAATGCCAAGATGTCGCAATGTCTATATTCTGGAGTTTTCGTTCATGAATATGGTCTAAAAGAGCCAGAATTAGTGCAATCTCCAACTGAAACAATAGACGTCACAGAGAAAATAACATGTAAAGGCAACAGAAGAGGCCTGCGCGCTTCATACACAATTGTAGCTGTAGCGTTTAAATCTGGAACTGATCCAGATTGAAACCATCCATTTTAAAAACTTTAACATTGAATGTTTTTACATGTCAAAGTTTGCGCCATTACTGTGTAGTTGTGTAACTACCCAACATTTATGAGAGTGACTGTATTCTAGCATGATTTCTGTAGCGGCTCTACACTTGTTTTGGTGTGTGTACACGTGTGTGTTCCTTCACACTCCTGTTCAGCAGGTTTAAACGATTAACGCTGCTGGTGGAAACTAACAGGCCAGGAATGTAAACCTGACTACGCCGGTGCTATCCTGCATGACGCACACCTTGCTTCATCGGCAAACACTCGGCCCAACGCCAAACCTCCTCGGCACTTTAATGCATCACGATCGTTATTACACAACCCTCATGCGTTCTATTCTTACGTTTTCAAGCCATGTCTGTGCTTGAAACAAACACCACCAAAAATAAAAACAACCACAGCTCGTTAGGACTTTAGCTCAGTTTGGTCGGGTTTCCATGAATTTGTGAGACGTGAGCTTGGTGCCACAAATCGTACTCGCACGTACATAAATCATGAGTCGAGGGAAAGCATGATTTACCTCCAGAGAAATATGCAAAGCAGCAGTTTTTGTTCTTCGGAAAATTTTCAGCAGTGTCTAGAGAGCCTCAGGTCTTGACTGTTTCCGCTGCTTGAAAATTCACACCAACTAGGTAATTAACATCCTTTGCTGTATTTCACATTTTCACCATTCAGGCCTGACTAATATTACACAGAATTAAATAACTTTTTTTTTTTTTTTTTGAGAGGCGAATATGATTTATTTGGCAAAGCCGCTCAAGCATTCAGAAGAGAAACAGAGAAACACTTCTTAATATATCTCTAGAGTTTGGTAGCATTGGAGCTAGGACAGGCACTTCATTTTAATCCTGGACAATGAACAATACTTTTTCTGTCTAGGAATTTTGTTTGGAACTGCCTTTTTTATCATCACTTTGCATCTCTGAGATTTTTATAATGCTTGTTTTATCCTTCCTTTGGTTTCTCGGAATCTAAACGAGGTTTATTTTAGAAAACAACAAAAGGTGTTTTCCAAACTCGGAACATCATCCGACACATCAATAAGGAGAATAACAACACTTCTGTGTTGTAGATCTATATTTCACAGCGCTGCTTAAAGACCAATAAACCTAGCAGAGATTTTATGCCTCTTCGTAGTTGAATTTTCCGACATTTTTAATTCCAGCTATATATTATTTGTTGCTTCTTCTATAATGGCATCATAGAAAAAGATTAGTACAAGCTCTTCACTTATAAAACTGCCTTTGATGATGCTCAGGGGTATTTTACTTGGTGTGTAGAGTCACTTTAAAATGACAGTTTGTCTCATTGTACTACAATAATAGCAGAAAGTCTAGCAGAATTTCTAACCCAGCCAAATCAAATGAAAAAAATTTTTTTGCTGATGCAGAGGGTCTCAAAGCTTGATGGTTTAAGCTGAGGTGACGCGTGCTCTTCTTCTGCTCTTTATCGTGTGCCATTCTTAGCTGCCATCTGAACTGTTTTGTTGGTTGTTCCCATGTCTGCTGCTGGAATGTGGCTGTGCGATCTCGCATTTCTGCTTGCCATGACGCAGCATTTCATTCCCACTTTGACACTTTAAATCGTCTACAAATCCTGCCTTAAGCTGACTCGGTGACTTCAAGAAATACAAATTTACCTGCATATTTGGCTTTGCAGCTACAGTTCGTATGACTAAATGTGTCTTTCTTTTTCTCCCCCAGATAAATTGCAGTCATTGAGTATTTATTATCATGCTACAGAAAACTTTCCCCAGAGTTGAAGTTGCACATATTTGCACATGCACAGATTAAGTGTTACCACAAGTTATTGCATGTGTCCATACATCACTGAAGCTTACGCAAGTGCCGCTGTGTGATACCTGGCCCCAAAACAGTGCCTCACAAAAATGATGAATTCTTCTTCCTTTCCACATGTTGTCACATTACGACTCTCAAACTTTATTCCATTTCATTGGGATTTTATGTGACAGACCAACACCAAGTAGGTCGTAGCACTGAAAAAGTAAAGGCGTACATGTGAACAAGTACAAATCTCAAATGTTTTATGTGATTTTGCACTCAGCTCAACGAGTCGATGCTTTGTAGAATCAAGTTTTTGCAAATTTAGACTGATGTTTGGGCCCATTCTTCTTCCCTAGGTAGCTCAGACTCGATCACACTGCTTGGAGAGCATTTTTGAAGGTCAGGTCTTCAGGATGCCATTTTTCTTTTTGTCAAACAAGGTGATCAAAGTCTGAACTCAAATTTGGTCCCCAAATTCAACTGAGAATTTAAGCAAGAATTGAAAGTTTCTTTTTCTTAGACATGCTTCATCCAGTGGCTAGAAGTGCAAAAATGGTAAAGACTTGTAGTAAAAGGCTTCCAGTGAAAACTGTTGGCCACATGTCATTGCCCTTCTGCTTTACAAGCACCACAATATCATAATTATAAACAGTGATGGCACAGTTACTTTGAAAAAGTAACTTTAATCGGATTACTGATTACTCCTTGAAAAAGTAACTTAGTTAGATTACTGACTACTTGATTTGGAAAGTAACTAAGTTACATTAAAAGTAACTTTTTTAGTTACTTTCAGCAGCTGCTAACAACAACGCTGTGAAAATTGCATTGATCTTTGCCAATACTTAATTGTAAGCTATTTTATAATGGTAACATCAACAATGTTTCTCCACTTATAAGGTTGAACTGAAGAGGAGATTGTTTAATGATTACAACAGTACAAAAAAAAAAGGCGCAACCCGCCACTCATTAAATTTGCAAGCAACTTAAAAAAAAAAGGCCCAAAGCCACTTATAATAATCGGACTTGGCGACAGAAACTCAAAATAGTTCCAGTTTTTTCACCAACAAAATGCGCATCTCCCTCGAATGTTTACATTTCTGTCTCATAGAGACGTCGGTCACTCGACAAGACGCGTAGAGGAAGTACGATTAAATAACAAAAGAAGATAGTAACGCAAAGTGATTTCGATAAATAACTGTAGTCTGACTACTGGATTTGAAATAGCAACGCGTTAGATTACTCGTTACTGGAAAAAGTGGTCCGACGTCTAAAGTAGTAATTAAAATACTTATTTTTGTTACTTTTAATGTGACAAAATGTGGAAATAGTTAAGGTTTATCAATACTTTTCCAACATCCTGGTTCTTTTAACAGCTTAAAGCCAGGCCTGAATAACCCAGCACTCTTTGACTTAATACGCAAAAGTATAAAAGGCAGAACCAGGGTAATATCTGATCTGTTGTTACATTACTGAGTCAGATGTGAAGGTAGTGAATCAGCAGAAGTCACACAGATATGATATAACTCAGTGTCTCCAGACATGTCCGCTTAAAGTGTGTGTGCGAACTTTGGAGCTGTGTTCCCCTCCTCTATTCCCTGTTATTCTGAGCTCTGCATTAGCTCTCATTTGATCCACCGCCTCAAAGGAAATCACACTCTTCGACTGTAAACACACTTTCACTCACTTTCTAGAATCTTTCAAGTACTCAGATGTGTCTTGTTTACGAAGAAGGCGGGGATGGCGTCAGTGCCAAAAAGAGAAAAGTTCTTGTATTTCATCTGTAATTCTTCCACTAAAAATATATATTTGAAATTATTTTCATGGTCTTTCACTGAAAAGTAACATACATGCCTTTTATCTGCCTGTTGGTTAAAACAAGATATTTAAGATAATCTCACATTGCTGATGATTTAAGATCTGTGTGACATCACTGGGGGTTACCATGCTAGTCAGGTTTTGTTTTTTTTGACACATCTTCATCTCTCTTTGTCTTTAAGCCCTGGGGCTTGCTGACGCTGTTCGTATCGCTTTCTAATAGGGATGCTCCGATCAGGATTTTTGCTGCCGATTCCGATACCGATCACCCATGAGGCCGATCTCTGCCGATCACTGATCTTTGCTGATCGCCTGGTTTGATTGTTTATTTTTTGCGTTGGTTATAAATGGTGCTATGTGATCTGGCAAAATTTAAAAATGATCTGGTAATAAATTCACCTAATTAACCTAAGCATGCAATGTACTTGCAGGCACAATACTTGCAGCAGCTACTCGGTCAAAAGAACAACTGAAAAATCTGCAACCTGTTAAACAACATTTGACAGTAAGGTTCTCTGTACCCTAAATTATACATAAGTCAAATAAGTCTCACAACACTGCCTATAGCAAATAATGTCTAGTAAAAGAGGGAAACATTCATCCAAAGTCAAATGCAGGTTGCATCAAAATAAACAATCATGGGTTACTGAATCAAAACTTCCTAAGAGCACGGCTGGCTGAGTAATGCTGGCTCTGATTGGTCGTTTCTTACTGAGCGGAGTAATTCTGCAGGATACAGGAGGAGGGAGAGGAGATCGATTATTATTTATTTATTTCTTCATAAATTATCTCTCATGTTTGGACATAGCGAAAGTTTTAATATGTGAAATCTTTGTTGATGTTATTGTAGTAGTGTGCTGCTTTACCTGCTATCTGGCCGCTCCGGATGTCATTTTTTTCCTTGCGTTGAGCCTCCATGTAGCCAAACTCCGTCAAGTGTTTGTTTTTTTAAATGTCACATTAGATTCGTTGTGTTGATGCATTTTGACGTGGTTCACCCCTGAGATAATTTTCCGCCGCAACACTCGAACTTCCCCATTCACTCTCAGAGCGTTATAGTTTCACACGACAGGATTTGTTGCTGCGCGATTGTGCAGTGTGAAGGAAAGAGGAGATCAGCTGCACACGCAGGCTGAGAAGTGAGATACGGGTAATCGACAACAAGAGACAGTGATCGGCGATCACCGATCATACACTTTTTCACGGAAATCGGCCGATTATGATGGGTGGCCGGCCGATCGATCGATCGGCACATCTCTACTTTCTAAATTGCTATGCGATTTAGAAAGTATACTACATATCATTCTTTAGTTGATATGTAGTATAACTATTTCCCAAGGCCCCAACTGATCTTCTTAGACATCCATACTCCACAGGTAGCTGATGACACGGAGATGGTTGTAGTTTGTTGATGATCCGCTATTTATTTTTTTTTGCCAGCATATGACTTCACCAGGTTTAAAAATAGCCCAGAGAGCCAGTTTTACATTTGTTCCATTACGAACTCCGCGAGCACAAAAGGGAAAATTCCTGTGTTGCACCGAGTTGGTGTCAAGAGCCAGTGAGTGCAGAACGTTGACGTCGTTGCATGCTTGCTGCCGGAGCAATCCTCCATTAAAGCCCTCATTGTTTTCAGAAAGGTGAGGCTCTTTCTGAAACCCCCTGTGTGCGTTAATGAGGTGAGCGAGTTACAGTTACACAATTAGGACTGTGGCGTTTAAGAGAGAAATGCACACAGACACAGTGAATATAGGTTTATCATAAATCGCCACAGTAGTCCTTGAGACCGCAAGTGTGAATGCGCACGTGTGCCAGGGTGGGGAGGAGGTTGGCCTTATTATTTGTCACTCAGTGAGATGTGGATGTTTGAACAATGTCTGCTGTTTGAGGGGATGCAGTGGGTTTCCTCTTGGCTATAAAGCCGCCGGATCAGGTTCCTGTTGTGATAATCAGCTCCTGTTCCAGAGATCACATCGGTCTGGAGGAGCATGTAACGCCGCAGAGGTCATTCCGTGGACAGGACTTAGAATATCACATTTGGTAAGCCTTGACATTTAGTCATGCTCAGTCCCATTTTCTGAGCTCCCATTGATATTAGATGAAGATTGGCTCCAGTTCTCCAGAAAGGGGTTGTTTTTCCTATGAACTGGGCTGTGCAAACACCAATCCAGCCCCTGCACTCTGGAACATCTCACTTCATATGTCATATGTCCCCCCCTTCCCCTCCCACACACACTAAAAGACAAGTGAAGTGTGGTTTCAACATCATGGTATTCCTTTTAACTTTGTTACTATGACTTCTCCCGCAGTGCGCCACAGTTTTATAATTTTATTTAATCACCACTCTGGCACTGTATGAGATTGATATAGAACTTATTTAGCAAACCGGTACTATTTTGTAAAACTGTAATAAATCTGAGCACAAACAAAGACAGGGTAATAAATGTGCTACTGCATGGATTATGCTAACGACACACGACTTCATATTTCTGAGTCAACACATCACTACGATTCGTTATGTGTGATGGTGTTCATAATACCACTGTGGGACGGGTCAGAATTACCTTCTACTTCATACAGATAAGCCTGCAAAAATGCAAGATTAGAGATTTCCACTCAAATAGACTCAGTAATTGAAGACTATTGAGTATTCAAGTTTATAGTTTTATTTCTTTTTTCAGATATGGTTTATTTAAAAAAAAAAATCATCTTTATCTATGAGGCATGTGTTGCATCTTTGCCCAGACCTAATTTTACACCTTGACAGGGCGGAGAACCACAGCGCCGACGTTATCACTTCCTATGGCTCGGAAGTGACAGAGTAAAATAGCTAATCATAACACATACAATAAAATATGTATGATGCAGAGTCAATAACTGACTATGATAATCTACACAAGACATGGCTTAAATGTGTGATTAAATAGTACTGAGATGTTGTGAAATTCCCCCTTTGGAAAAAACCTTTATTTTGTTTTGAAGAAATCACCACTGCAAAGCCAAACGATCTAACAGAATCATAAGTTGTCCCTTATCTAATGTACTTGTGTGTAGCCCTGTTGTCAAAGTTAAAGTTGCCATATATTCAGTGATATTTTGCATGTTTAAAATTATTTGAGGCAAATATGGAAAGGAGTATCTGCAGAGTAAATAATACCTGTGACTGATATAGTTTTGTTTTTTGACTACATTTTCATTAAAAGTTGCACATGTGTTTCAGTTATTTGTATTTTAGTATTTTCCTGATCAGAAACCCTAACTCGCTAGTTCATATGGGCTGGGGGGCTGAAGGCGCTTCATGCTGAGTTGCTGGAGGGGAAGTGACAGGGAGGATGAAAAGCAGAAGTCAAGTTTCTTTCTTAGCGGGACATAAAAGTCTTTGTGTTATTCACACATGCTGAGTCTTTATTTAAAGATGGTCTATCTTTAGATAAACCACCCTGTAGCTTTTCGATAAACCCACACGAAAAGTGAAACAAAAGTGACCCAACTGGACAAACAAAAATAATCTTACCCTAAAATTGACTACTTTTGTAATTTAGCATTTATTGATGAAATAAACCCTGAATTGATGACAGCACAAAGTTAACCACAACAGGAAGTGGTTGGCAGATTATTGGTTCATATCAAATATTGGCTTATTGTTTGGTCATTCTGAAACTAGCTTTAAATTAGCAAAATGAAATCTCAATGTCTTATAATGATTTTGTGTAGAAAATGTAATGCACATTTTTTGTGTAGCCCATACACCAAGAAAAGACGAGTCCCCTTTAAAGATTTTTTCTTCTTTTGTTTCTCAATCCAAACATATATTTTGAAATGATTTCAAAAATTAAGTTGTATGAAGGAATTTCACAGCGTCTAAAACTTCAACATACACCAATCAGTTTATGGAGATGATGGAGTTTCTTCACGACAATTTTATTAGCTGCTAAAATAGCAGTAAAACTTGACGTTCCCTCTCATCAATAGTGTCCCATTGCTTTGTTTACAACCAAGGAAAATAAGTGTTTTGGGAATAGAATCAAATGACTGTGTGAAGAACGCCTAATCCATAATTAATTTCACTTGTAATAAGTTAATTGGTCCAAAGATTGAATAGAATGACACAGGAAACAGTGAGAAACCTGATGCTTGACAACATAAAGACTGCAGCGTGAGAGCCGCCTCCCCTCCAGGCAAGGCATGCCACCTGTACAGTAAATGTAATATCACATGCTGCTTTTTGTTTGCAGACTGAACACACATTCACATAATCCCAAGTAACAATACTTTTACATGCACGACCTAAAGTACGCTGTGTACACAAACGTATGGGGTGATTACATAACTGACGACCTGTACGTTTTTCTCATAATGCTATAATTGAAATCAGATGTTTTATCCTCGTTCTACTTTCTGCTCCCACAGTAAACTGAATACGAGATTAAGAAAAGCGGGTATTTTTCTGAAGGCAGCAGTGGTTTGTGGAGTCTGAATCTTATGCATTTCAGTGGTGTGGTAAAAAGGTGTGGTCTGCGTAGTCTTGGCAGTCACTTTCTGCGGTTGGGGAATTGAGTGTTTTTTGAACAGTCGGTGGAGGATTTTATGACTTGCCTTGTTTCTTGCGTTTTGAGGATCGAGAAGAGCTGTGACGGCAACAGCAGGGAGTTTATGGTAGACTGGCTGGCATTAAGAATCCCCTGTAGACGACGATTGGTGGTGGATTGTGAGCTTGAAGTCTGTTCTGATATAGGCTCTGTGGGTGTTTTGTAATTACACATGGCAGCTCTGAGTCTCAGTTGTGGCAGTCCTATGTACTGATTCATGTAACTATTACATGAATCACTGCTGTCACAGAGCTTTTGGGCTGCTGTTGGTGGAAAAGAGTAAAGTCTGAGTTTATTGATGTCTGTATTGTCTAATTGTCTAGGAGCCAGAACCGTTCCTGAAGGCGTCTGTCAGGATTAAAAAGAAACCTAAAACTTAAAGAGAAAATCTGAAAAAGAAATGAAAAGAGGAAAAAATCTCTGTCACATTGTCCCTGTTCCATTACATGTTTTTTCAGGCCTAAAAATACTTTTTCACCCCAATTAACAGAAATAGTTTTCATTTTAATTTGTATATTTTCAAAGAAAGAAATTTACAGATATTTAGAAAAAGACAATAGCCATGTTTTTATGCCCATGTTGATGTAATGCAATAGAAACGATGAGAAATAGATGAAAATATTACAATTCAAAATAACTTTCTCATTTTCTCAAAAAAGGTTTTATTTGATGTGTTTTTTGGCTTTTCTAATAAAGAGTTACTGCGCTAAAGGGGAGATGGAAACAAATTTCTAAGTTCTGATGTAGCAAACATTTATGTACCTCACGTGTCTGATCAGCTGTTTCCGCTGTCAGCATGCATTAAAACTGTATTTCTTTCTCTATGTCTCCGAACAACATACAACTTGTCCCATAACACACTCTATTATCAGTAAGCGCCATTCGCTTTAGAAACAAACTGGAGTCTAATTTTAGTTTTTAGGGAAGTTTGAGTTTGAAGCTTCAGTAGATGCACTGTCAGAAATGCTGAGCATTGATCCTTGGCATTTGATCTTTTCTATCTTCTGACAAAGTCTTTGCAGAATTCCACATTTCAAAGACAATGATACCATTCTGTTGACTCTAGTTCTACTTGCCTTGAATATTGGATAGTAGTATTTCAGTGGGATGCTATTTCAAGTTTCCTGCTGTGAACTGTCATTGTGTTTGGGGACCATCACTGGAAAACAGTGTTTTTTTTATCGTAAAACAAAAAACAGAATGACACCAAGGTTCCCTTTTTTAGCATCCTATATGAGTGATTTGCATGGTTAGCACTAGCTATCCTCATCAAACTCAAGTCACTGCCTTTAATTTACAAAGTCCTTAACAGAATGGCTCCCATTTGCTTAAAGGCTCTCGCAAAGACTTGTGCCACAACAGAGTCACTCTGAGCATCAAAGGATTGTCAGCCAGTAGTGCGTACATCACTCTCAAGAAAATCCAGACTATTGTCTTGAAATGACCGAAAGGTCAAATGCATTAACAGCTCATGAGTAACAGGCTATTTAGAATAGCATTGTTATTCTTCAGTAAAAATCAGGTGAATCACATTTGTTACTTGGATGACTGTAGTTTATTGTTTTGGTTTGATTTACTTCATTGACTCTGACACGGTTAATGTTTGATTCGTTCTCAAAATAGGTCAGAGGTCTTGAATGTATGTTGAAAAGACAACCTTTATGTGCTTTTTGTGTCTTGTTGTTGACTGTGGGCAGCAGCGGTAGCCAGCAGCTGGGGCGTGGTGGACTTGCTGTGTATCTTGGCAGCGGTACAAGCCAGGCCTGGATTTTGTGATGTGGTTGATTGGGAGAGCATGTTGGGGAACTAAGAGACAGACTGTGTTTGTGCTGTAGGGGGAAAAAAAGAGGGAAAGGGGGGGAAAAGACAGGGTGTGTGTTTGTGTTTGTTAGGAGGGTGTGCCTGTTGGTTAGCCAGAAGGTGTATTTGTGTTATTGTGTCATTTGAAGGTGGAGACCACGGTCCCCCTTCCTGTAAGTAGTTAGAGTCTGGCCAGATGGTGAATCTTGACTCAACAATGGGAAAGCAACACAACAGTGAGTGAAGATAACCATTTTGAATGGTTTCACGTGAGGGAGCAGTCTGTCCAACTGTATAGATTAAATCATTCTTTCTGTTTCTCATTTTGAGCTTATTTTTTACCTGCTACAAGAGAAAATTATTTTAAAACTGTGCGTGTGTCTGTGGTGTCCTGTGTGGTGTGGCCACTGAAGTGAACCAGACTGCGTTAACTATTCATGAGGGCAGGGTTTCCCTGTATCAGCCTCCCTTGCTCAGTTGACTTCTGATAGACATTCTCATCTCATATCCGTGGAAAAGCTTCATGGAAACACCAGAGCATGTTTGTGTGTACACTTGGATATGACTGATGGGAAGATAGGATGCAGTTACTCCTTTGTGTTTCCGTCCACATTGATCGAGTTGCTTGACAGGTGGCCTGGTCGTATTAGCATGTGTGCTAATGTGCGCGTGTTGGGGTGTGTGAGTGTATTTGTTTACCTGAATTTGTGAAGTCCGAAAACTGTAAATCTATTTCACTTCTGGGATTCTGGGGACTTGTGAACACTCTTTTCTCAAAGGTTATTGAAAACATTTGTGGATTAAAACTTGCTTTAGGAGTTTCAATGCTCTTCCTCGTCATATTGCTTGAGGTGTAGGTTGCATACATTAAGTGTGCACTTATCTGTCTGTTTTTGTTTCAATTAATTTGTGTCAAAGTGTTATCTAAAATATAATGCGAAAGGCAGATTTTTAGAATTTTGGTTGTAAGTTTTTTCACCTTATTTCTACATTATTTTTTAACAACTGATGTAAAATTATGACTTTGTAAAAATTCTCCTTAATGTTTTGATTTTTAATACTTAGTTTCGTCATGGTATAAACATACAAAGACAAAAATAATTAATATTTTAAAAAAATAAATCAAATAGCAAACAAGAGATACAAGTACATATGTTGCATTTGTGTCTTGATGGATTGTTTCCTACTGTTTTTGGGATATTCTTCTAATAATACATTTATAATTTATAGTTTTACTGAAAAATGTTTCGTTCCTAACAGTCCTATAAAACATTGATTTATCACGAGCCTGATTTGCGATTTAAAGCTTTTTTTCTGTGAGAAAAGTTGATCGTGATGAAGTTGAAAATGTAACATTTACCTTTAGTTCACCACAATTAGTATCACATTCTTGGTTGAATTATATTTGAAGTTCTTATTTTAACTCTTGTCTTGTGTTATACGTATTTTAGGGTTCAATTCAGGCTTTCCTAATAAACCAACAAATCATTGTCTATCACAGATCTTGCAAAAATATGAGTACACAACCTTTAAATTTCAACGACTTATTATTATTTTGTATCTAAGCTGAGTTTTGGGATGTGTGCCTGATTTTTTTTTTTTTTTAAGTTTTCCAGTTTGGCTTCATCTTTCTTTAATGCATAATAAAATACAGGGATCTGTCATGTCTGATTTTGTGAAGCTGAGAGGAGATTTAAATAGCTTTTAAAGCCAATAATGATTTAATAATTTATGTATTAACACACTAGATATGACTTTTGCTGTATGTTATTTTTGCAACAGTTTCACACAATTGAATTTGTCTATAAACTGTAAATTGCTGAGTTAAAATCACCCATGGTTAAATGTATATTTTCCTTCTTGTTGCAGTTCCCAGAGTGTGGATTTTATGGCATCTATGACAAGATTTTGCTGTTCAAGCATGACACAACTTCCAACAACGTCCTCCAGCGGGTCAAATCCACAAGTGACATTCAGGAGGGAGATCTGGTGGAAGTGGTGCTTTCAGGTGAGTCTTTCCCCAACAGTGCAAAGCAGCTCTCTTCCTGTCTTCCTGCCTGCTTCAGTTCAGAAGAGATGGCCTTATTTTACTGTAGCCTGTCATACACACGTGGCACGTGTTCCTTTACTCTTTCAAACTGTATGGTCACATCATCGGAGAGAAAATCAGCCTGCTTTCCAATTTTACCTGCACCCCTAATCTATCAAATATTTCTGCTATATGTTGAGTTACTCTGACATGACGTTTATTTTTAACACCCACAGCTGCCACTCTGTTTAACTTTTGTCTCTTTTTAGCGGCAGCCACATTTGAAGATTTCCAGATTCGGCCCCATGCGCTCAATGTGCACTCGTACCGAGCCCCGGCCTTCTGCGACCACTGTGGAGAGATGCTGTTTGGACTGGTCAGACAAGGCCTGAAGTGTGATGGTGAGAAGCAGAGGATGCTATGATAATCAGAAAAGACATGCAATGGCACCTAAAGATATCTCTTCTGAAGTGCTCTCTTACAACCCACAAATCTTCTTCTTCTTCTCCTCCTCTCTGTTGCACTGTTTATTTCTACCTATCTGATTCTTTGATCTATGCATCCCCCTGCAGGATGTGGGCTGAACTACCACAAGCGCTGTGCATTCAGCATCCCAAATAACTGCAGTGGAGCACGCAAGCGACGGCTGTCCACCACTTCTCTGAGTAGCAGTCAGTCCCTGCGTCTCTCCACCAGCGAGTCAGTCTACAGCGTGGGGACAGCCTCCACCTGCTCTGAAGAAACCAGTTTAATTCGCTCTCACACACAAATGGTAATTCATACACAGAGCGCTGTGGTGTATGTCAGTTTGATAAATGAAACTCGGATAAATAAATAAAGCAAGACCATTTCCCAAAATAACCTTCGGCTAGTTGATCATTTTTGCATCAGTACGGTGATTTTGTAGCTGATAATATTCATTGAAATACTAATTAAAAAAACATATTTTTTTGCCAATGGAGACATTTTTACTCAGGCCTTCAAACATGTTTGCTTTAAATGTCTTTGTGACAAAGGCATGCAGCTTTGGAGGTTTTCAGATGGATATCCAAAATACCTTGCAGGACTACATTCCACACGTAGTTGTCTACAATCACAGTAGTTTTACACAAACAGCAACACAGTTAGTTATTTAGTTAAAGCAAACAACTTTTTAAATGTAGCCATAAAAAAAAAAAAAAAAGATTGACAATTTCTGGTCTGTCAAAATGTTGTCTTGGACATTGACGGGTTTGGAATCATCATTTGACTCCCCAACTGTCAACTGTGCAGTGCTGGCTCACATCCATACTGCTGTTGTGTAATAATTTTCTACAGCTGCATGCAATTGTTTTGGGTAAAGAAGCACTCAGAGATCTGTTTTAGCTGCAAACGTTGCAGTGATACATCTGTTGATATCTGCTAACCACAATGTTTGGCATACATATATCCAGAGATACATCACCCAACAAATAACTTTACACTATGCACAATCTTTAGAAGCAGCACATGCACATGATGATTCTGTTTTCTGAAATACTGTTTTTTGAAAGGATATGAAGCACTTGTGTTTAATTTTCTAATCGTTACATTAACACTAAAACATATACATTGACTGTATTCAAACGTTTTCTAACAAGCACAAACGCAATGTTTCTAAAGCATTACTGTCTTGACAGTGTTATGCCATAAGGAAAGAAGAAATATATTACCCTTCTGTATTTCATGAAGTTCAGGAATGAAGTTTATTTATGCTTTACATTTTTAATCTGAAACTTTATTTTCCAATTTTGAGGTTGTCGCAATAGAAATATCAAATTCAATAGCAATGGCACAGATTTAAAACCTGTTTATTTACACCTCTGACAATTTGTGTCTCATTAAATACAGAATTACTATGACATGTCCAGTACAGCAATGGTGATGAAGCTTATGTTAAAGCAACACTTTCCTTTCTCCTTTTTTGATTATTTGCAATTCTCCCACACTGTTTGTAATATTTATTGGTCCCTGTACATATCAATCAGTTTATATCTTTGTTCTTTTGTTTTTTACCTTAAAAGTTGGCTTCGATGTAATTCACATATCCAGACTCCAGATTCCAACTTTAGACATAAGTCAAAATAATACAACACTTAAAAGAGCAAGTGAAATTTTGTTGTTTTTTTTTAATACTGTGAAATGCTAAGGACACACCGTAATATAATGAAAACATATTGCCGAGAGTAGATAGCATTCTTTAATTCTTTTTTCTCTTTAAGCTAAATCACCTTCAATATTACAGTTTTTGTCCTTCTCTATCTTCCAAGCCACGGACTCCTAGTGAGGCGCGGCGCTTCTACACAGGCCGGCCTGTTCATCTGGACAAGATCCTGATGACGAAGGTGAAGGTGCCCCACACATTTGCTATTCACTCGTACACACGGCCAACGGTGTGCCAGTACTGCAAGAGACTTCTCCGAGGATTGTTCAGGCAGGGTCTACAGTGCAAAGGTGAGCACAGATGAACAGGGATGTGTTTTTAAGTCACTTCTGTGAAATAATAAATAAATCATTTAATATTTAATAGCTCCGTTGAAATGAACCTTTTCTTGTATTCCTCCTAGACTGTAAATTCAATTGCCATAAACGCTGTGCATATAAGGTTCCTAATGATTGCCTCGGGGAGACTATTGGAGGTGAGCAAAGACATAAATCCTATGTTTACTGTATTTACATGGCTGCATTGTGTGTAAGCTGCATGATTTGATTAAACATGCATGTTTTCTTTGTTAGAACTAATAACCATGTTACGTATTTTAAATATTCCAAATGACGTATTGTCTAATAATACTAAAACTCACTGGCCCTAATGTTTTTATCTCTTCAGACAACAGAAGTAACTGTGGTAAGTATAATCAGTGCTCAGATGCATGCAAGCATGAGGCCTGGTCGTTTCTTTCTTGCTCTATTTCGCTCAATTCAAATCTCGCTTACAGCTCTGTGCGAAGCAAAGCGGAGTACAAATTGCTGGTGTTTTTTATCAGGCTGGGTAAAGGTGTGCTTTTCTCTTAAAATTCAGCTAAACTGTGTCTTTACTATTTCTCAGTGCCAGTAGTAATAATTGTAATGGCAGAGAAGTAGCAAACAGTGGTGGCTTTCACGGTTTGTTGAATAGATTTGTTTTAATCCGGTTTAACTCAGACCCTCTCTCCTTTTTGCTCTTGCACTAGACATGTTGAGTCCCAGCGCCGACACCGAAATGCCCATGGACTTCAGCAGTGAGTACGACACCTCAGACAAGTCTTCAATGGATGACTCAGATGAGGCCTGCAGCATCCCCGGGTCCTTTTCTCCAGACAACAACCAGGATGGGACAGGCGGAGACCAAAGGTATGAGGAGATTTTAGACGAGTGGTTTCCAAACTATTGTTACTTACTTACAAACCTTTGGCACAATAAGCAAAATAGTGAAAATACTCACAGGTCACAAAACTGTTGTGTTTTTTATTGAAATGCACTTTTTTTTTCTTTTTTTGTAACCTAACCCTAACCCTGACCTTGTTTCTTCATTTTTACACACTCAACAATAAACATTAACCAAAAAATACAGCATTGTACTTATTATATAATAAGGGCTGATGTTTGGCGAGAAGGCTTCTTCACCGATTGCAAACAACAAAATATCGTCACCATTTTTCTTTTTCAGATCGCTTGCCATATTTAGACAACAAAAAACAAACGGGGAAAGCATCACACCACATCCAACAGCTTCCTGTTTTTCTGAAGTGCTGCATGTTAACTGTGGTCCCTTTACAATTTCAACTGCATTTCAAAGTAACCTCATTAATAATAATAATCAGCACAGGAAATGGCTAATTAATACCTAATTGTACTGTACGTCCATTAGGAGGTTGATTTGGTTTACACTCATGCTTTTGTTATAATAGACAGAGTTTAACCCAGACTTGGAATCCATTTCTTTACTGTAAAACTCACACAGGGGTTTTTAATTTTAAGATGCCTCAATTTGCGTTTTGTGGGTTTTTTTTTCCTAGCGCTAATATCCCACTGATGAGGGTTGTCCAGTCGGTGAGGCAAACGACTCGACGATCCAGCACAGCTATTAAGGAAGGATGGATGGTTCACTACAGCAACAAGGACACTCTGGTACATATCCTGTAATTCCAATACGAAGGTCTGAAATCCAAATCTAAATGACTTCTACTGGGAAAGAAAATTAACTTGAAGGTTCAGATCAATTCATTACAGGAATAAATTGGATTTTCTTTGCATATTTTCCATAAATTACAGCAGAATGTTGCTTTGAGTAGCTTTTATCACAGCGGTTTTGACCTTGATCGCTTGGTTTCAGCCTTTATTGCTTCTTTTTTCCACCCCATATTTTAATGTGCTGGTGTGCTTTTGGGAGTGAATGGATGGAAATTGAAGATAGAGTTGACTTTTTCTGTTGACGCTGAAGCACTTGGCAAATATGTGGTCAATTCAGTCTGAAATTGGATTTGCTACACAGTCTTTCTACTGATGTGCAAAAGCTACATTTGACCTTTAGAGAAATGTATTTATCTCTGTAGACTTTTAGACTGTTTCCTCTCTGGCTGCACTTACACTCGTTCCTTTCCGTCCTTTCCATTTTCTTTATTTACCTTCTTTTTTATGTTTACCCTTGCATCCTGTAGCTTATCTGTTGTGTTATCTAATGTGACCACTTCAGATCTGAAGTGATCCTTTTTCATGCAGCTCTTCCTCAGTTGTTGTCCTTTTACCCGTCGTGTTCCTCAGTGTTGTGTCTTACTTCTGCTGTCCCATCCTCTCCAACCTTAATCCCCGACAGAGAAAGAGGCACTACTGGCGCCTGGACTGCAAGTGCATCATCTTGTTCCAGAACAACACCTCCAACAAATACTACAAAGTACGTATTGCTGATTCTAGAAGTATGCTTATGAATTGTACACTTTCTGTTTCTCACCAATGCATCCATGTTACTGCAGGAGATCCCCCTCTCTGAGATTCTGGAGGTGCGTCCTGCTACTGACTTCACTCTAGTCCCACAAGGCACCAATCCTCACTGCTTTGAGCTCATCACAGGCACTATGTGCTACTTTGTCGGGGAGGACCCCAATACCCTTCCTTCACTGTCCACCAGCAACCCCCAGACACCCCCCTCCCCAAGTATGGTGCAGCCCAACAGTGGCATTGGGCGGGAGGTGGCAAACTCCTGGGAATTCGCCATTCGCCAGGCGCTCATGCCAGTCATCTTTCAGGATGCCCCGCCGGCTGAGGGGCATACACCACACAGTAAGTTTAAGGATATAAAAAAAAGAGCAAGTGCTTAAATAAAGCATGCTAAGATGTTTCTTTGGAAATGTAGCTTGTTGTATGTGGTAGTGCAGAGAAATGTTCCAGTGATATTGAGGTACTATTCAGAAACATGTTGTGTAGCATACCCAACCTGTAGCATTTGGATGTTGTTTCAGGACAAGCCTCTATCAGCATCTCTGTCTCCAACAGCCAAATCCAAGAGAATGTGGTATGACTTTTCACTCCGTTTTCTTTGGTCCAAGTTTGTTTTTGTTTTTTTTTCCCTCATCAAACAGCATTTTCACCTGGAGAAATAATTTTTTCTCTTGCAGGATATTGGCACAGTGTACCAGATTTTTGCTGATGAAGTGCTTGGATCTGGTCAGTTTGGTGTAGTTTATGGAGGTATGTGAACACACATAGTCACAATGACACAGTTATAGGTTGCTGTATCATGTGAAAAACACGTATATGTATAAATCTAGCGTATATATATTTAACACAAAACAACACAGACAAATGTATGTTGGTACTTGCATTTAAGAAGAAACAAATACAAAAAAAAGAAAAATAAACAATACTGGACTGATGATTTTACTCAGGCCCTAACAGAAGAATGTCTGCTTTTCAAACATTTTAAAATTTACATAAATAATTTCAGGAAAGCACAGAAAGACAGGAAGAGACGTTGCTGTCAAAGTCATCGACAAGCTCCGATTTCCCACCAAACAAGAGAGCCAGCTGAGGAACGAGGTGGCCATCCTGCAAGTAAGAACACACACGTTATACTATCTGTACAATAACATGCTTTTAAGAACCCTATTTAAAGTCTTAAAATGATATGAGAACTAGCATTTTGTGATAGGCATTCTAGTAAAGAATATAGTACTCTGTTTAGTAAAAGAATATTGAAAGGTGAACTGATTCTTGATACCTTTAGTGTTTATTTTTTCGTATCATGAATTGTCATCTGTATTTTTCTAATTTCTCCTATAAACTTGCTTATTATTAATCATTCACCTACCAAAAGACTTGAAGATAAGAAAACTAACAGACTATCGAACAGTTTTATGTCAGACATTTTGATGAACATCCCTAACAAAACAACCTTCAACATAAAACTGTCTGTTGCAAATAGAAAGTCATTTAAATCAGTATCTGAATCAGAGGAGAAGGCTTTACATTAAAGTACAGGAAACTATAAATAATGCAAACAAATGCACATGTGCTGATAGGCAGCGAAATGTTGTAATAACGAAGGTGACCAGCAGAGAGCACTGTATGTTGAAGCTGGAGAATGCCCACAATGTGTGGAGCAATGAAGTTGAAGCACTAGCTCACAGTTCAAAACTTAATGGCGTCAATCTTTTACACCCTGAAAACATTTGACTTGTACTCCTACACTGTAACTTGTACAGGCCCATTCAATAACTTGAAATATTATGACAAAGTCCATTTACTTCAGGAACTTTATCATCAAGTAAAGCACATTATGCAGCTTAATTACACAAACATTGATGTTTTAAAGCATTTATTTCTGTTGATTATGATGATTTTCCACTTACAGTTAAAGAAAACAGGATGTTTAAGATCAGTATATTACATCAGATCAATTAAAAACGTTTTAATGCAGAAATGTAGCCTTTCTGAAAAGTAGGTTTAATACCTGCTTAAAGGTTGTCAATACTAATAACAATAGATTAAAAGTAACATTTCAATTGATTGAATATGACTATGTTGTTGCACTGAGCAAGATATGAAATATGAATAATAAAAATTAAAATTTTTACCTTTCAACTGAGATTAGTGTATGTTCATACTCAGTGCGGTTGGAGTTTTTGAGCTAAATCTGTTTTCCAGTCTGTTAATCTTAACTTAATCCACTGCTAGCTGGTGTTGGTGTAGATGTCAACTCTCTTGTGAAAGACATTGTGAAATATTTCTTCCTTTGGTTAGGCAGTGAGGGTTGCAGACGTCATCTGGGGTCAGCAAAAAGATGACGTGTTTCAGATCAGATCTGTTGATTTGTGGATTTCAGTTGCAGATTATTTGAGTAGCACCAATCTGTCATGACTAGAACCTCAATCGTTTTCACTGCCACCTGCGATCAGCCTAACCACAGTGGTGTCATAAGCAAATTTTAGGATGGAGTTTCCAGAATAGGTGGAAGTACACTCATGTGTGCAAAGCAAAGTAGTAGGCTTAGCACACCGCCCTGAGGAGCGTTATTGCTCAGTGTGTAAAACGAGGAGAAATTGGTCAAAGGTTTTACCTCATGCTGCTGCACTTCATTAAGGAGGTGATGGACGAGGAAAACAGTTAGGTTCACCAGAGAGTCTGGGATGATGGTGTTGAACTTGATGCTTTGGTTGATAAATCATATTCTCACATATCTCCCCTTGTGATTCAGGCGAGAAGGTTGTGACTTTAGTGGCCTCAATAAACCTGTCTTGGTTGGAATGAAAGTGGTCCAACTTAAAAGGTGGACCAGCCTTTTGAAAATACTTCACTATACTATAATCCTTGAGACTTGAATTAGCAAAGAAGATGCAGCGTGTCTTTTAACAGTTCATTTGGTTCTTTAGATTCACTGGGCTCACGGAAGCATTGTAATTTGATGTTTTATAACTACAGACTGCTTTTGGATTAAGTTCTTTTATGGTCTATGGCTCAGGTATATTCTTTTAACCAGCAGGTGGAGGTAGATTCACTATTTACAGACCAGAGTTGACCAGTTCAATAACAAATTTGCTTTAGACAAAACAAATTAGGCAGGTATTAAATATACTTTTAATTAATTCCGCTTTTCTGTGCTTCTGAAATTGGTTTGATGTAACATTCTAATCCTACATATGATGTTTTGATTAGCTATAGGCTGAAAATCATTATAATTAACAGAACTAAAGGCTCTAAAGTGTCAGCATGTGTGTAATTAATCTATAATATGATTCATTTACTCAGTGAATTGAGTTACTGAAGTAAAGGGAATTTTCAGTTATATTCTATTTTATGGAACAGGGTTTGTTTACTAATAACTCTTTAAAATGTTCCTCATCTTGTTTCACATTATATTTCCTGTGGTTTATGGTCCCACGCTGACATTGTGTGTAACTGTGCCTTCCTGTTTTTGCATGCATGTGAAAGTCTGCTTTTTTCCCTCTGTTACACACCTTCAGATGCATCCTTGCCATTTTAAACCTAACTTTATCGAAACATGTCTTACACAATTCTTCAATTCACTCACCTCAGTTTTTTTCTCACTCTCCAAAGTTTTCAACTTGCTTACAACTTCTTGACCAAACTTTGTTTTCTTTCAACCAGAGCTTGCGACATCTGGGAATAGTGAACCTGGAGTGTATGTTTGAAACCCCAGAGAAAGTGTTTGTGGTGATGGAGAAGCTGCATGGTGACATGCTGGAGATGATCCTTTCCAGCGAGAAGGGAAGGCTACCGGAGAGGCTAACTAAATTCCTCATCACACAGGTGTGCTTTTGTCTCCAGCAGAACAACAGATTGCAACTAAATGCTGTTTATGTAACATGTGCTAAGCATTTCTGCTGTTGGACTATGTATGCCGTACTGTGAAAAACTTTATAGAATTATATAGAATTTTTCTGTTTCTGCTTTTTTTAAAAATCCATTTTAAATGTTTCACATTGTCAAACAAATTCTGGTAACACTTTATTTGAGGTGGTGTTCATAAGGCTGACACGACGCTGTCATATACATGTCATAACACCTGTTATGAACATGAAGGAGTCTTTATCGACGTTTATGACTTGTCACAAAGTGTCATTTGGCAAATAATGACACTTATAATGCAAAGTTGACAATGTTGATGGACTTTTAATGCAACATGGATTTAAAAGTGTCATTATTTACTGATTGACACTTCATGACAGCAGTCGTAAACATTCATAAAGGCTCCTTCATGTTCATGACAACTGTTATGTCAGTCTTATGCACACCCCGTCAAATAAAGTCTTACCCATATTTTAATAAGATTTTGTTTTCACTCTTTTAATATGAGTGAAGATAGACTGTAGTTGTCAAATGATAAATTCTTCAAGAGATAAAAAAAAAAACTATATTTGACAGTCAAATAATGTGGTGGTACTGTGATGGTCTGGGCCTAATGTTGTGCTTCGGACCTGGATGACTTGCTTACACTGGTAGAGTCAATAATTTTATTACTTACCAGAAAATCTTAAGGGAAATGCTCAGCCTTTATTCTGTCACTTTATGGTCATCTGAGTTGTGCAGCATGAAAATGACCAGCAGTACTCTGGTCCTAACAACAGCAACATACATAAACAGTGATGCGAAACATTAATTGCCAGTTAATGCTTGGTGGCAGCGGTTGCAACCAAGGACGGTCTCAGCACTTCTTATGTTTCGGTAATTACTTTTTCGCAATCATTGTTTTGGATTGCTGTTTTTTCTCTTAATAAATGAAATCATCATTTGAAAAGACCTTCACATGTTTACTCAGTTTATGTTTTCTGATATCATAATTTGTTAGATGATCTTTAGGTGAAAGGAAAAAAAAAAGAAGGGTTCTGAGGGGGCATCTTTTTGACAGTTCTATATGGGCAACTTCATAAGAGTTACCATTTGTATTTTCCTTTGAGTCATTTCCTGATTGTGTGGTCTGTGGCATGCTTTTCTGTTTGTGAGAAGATTCTTGCAGCTCTCAGACATCTCCACTTCAAGAATATCGTTCACTGTGATCTGAAACCTGAGAATGTGCTGCTTGCCTCAGCCGATCCGTTCCCGCAGGTACCCACACAAACAAGCAACAGGGCTTATCTATACAGTTGAAACCAGATATTTATGCACACTGGATAAAAAGACACATACAGGATTTATGCCTCACTGTCTCAAGTTAAATCGGACCAAACCTTCCTTGTTTTAAGTTGGTTAAAATTATCAAAATTTCTTCTATTTGCTAAATGTCGGAAAACTTACTAGGAACCTTTTTTGTAACTTTCTTTAAATTCAGCAGTTTGCATGTATTTGGTTATTGTTAGAAATAATGGTTTTTTAAGCCGTACGACTTTGGTCAGACATTTTGGACATTTATCCACAAACCTCTGACAGGTTAACTGACACATTTGAGTTAATCAGGATTATACCAGTGGGTGTATTTTAAGGCCGCACCAAAACACACACTCCTTTCTTGTTTGACATGATGGGAAAGTCCAAACAAGTCAGCCAGTACCTCAGGAAGAGAATTGTGCAGCTGCACAAGTTTGTTGCTTCTTTAGGAACAATTTCCAAATGATTGAAGGTGCTGCATTCGTGTGTTCAAACAAATATAGGCATGGTGGGAATGTCCAACCATCGTACTGCGCAGGAAGAAAACGGGTTGCATGTCTCAGACATGAATATATGAATGTGCAAATCAACTCCTGCTCAAAAGCCAAAGACGATGAAGATGGTGTTGTAGCTGGTAATACAGAGTCCTTATCGACAGTAAAATATGTCCTGTACCGACATGGGCTGGAAGGATGAAACCTTTACTTCAAACAAAATATAAAAAGCCAGATTGCAGTTTGTAGATGCACACAAGGACAAACGTTTTCATTTTTGGAGACTTGTCCTGTGGTCTGATGAAACTAAAGTGTAACTGTTTTGCCGTAACAACCATCCTTACATTTGGAGGAAAAGCAGGGATGTTTGTACCATTTTAGCTTTGAAGCATTATGTTGTGGAGATGATTTCCTGGAGGAGGTCCACTTCCTAAAATAAATGCCTTCATGAGGAAAGAACATTATGTGGAAATACTGAAGCAACATCTAAAGACATCAGCCAGGAAATGAAAGCTTGGCTGTAGATTGATCTTCAGAATGGATATTGACCATAAGCAGATAGCTAAAGTGGCTACAAAGGGGCTTAAGGTCAACAAAGTCAGTGTTTTGGTGTTGCCACCACAAAGCTTGAAATATGGAGAAGTTGTGGGAAGATATGAAAAACATTTGAGAGTGAGGCAGCGTACAAACCTGACTGAGTTTCACCGGTTCTGTCAGGAGGAATGGACCAAAACTCCAGCAAACTTTACTGTGAGAAACTTCAGGAAGAAAATCCAAAAGGTTTGACCGAAATCATACAGTTCAACCTAAAATTATCCCTGGTACTAACTAAAGACCTTAACAAATTTGAAGAAAGTTACAAAAAATATGTCAAAAAAAAAAGTTCCCAATACGTTTTCTAACATTTAGTAAATGGAAGTAATTTTGGTAATTGTGACTGACCTAAAATTAGAGTTTTGATCTGATTTCACTCCAAACAATAAGAAAAAAAATGTGTGTCTTTGGTTTTAATTGTATATAGCATAGTAATTCCCTAATTTACTTTTATGCAGTCTTATTCTAAAAAGCACCTCCCTTGGTGCAATTGATCGTCTTCTTGTTGGTTCCAGGTGAAGCTGTGCGACTTTGGTTTTGCACGCATCATCGGTGAGAAGTCTTTCCGTCGCTCTGTCGTCGGCACACCTGCCTACTTGGCCCCAGAGGTTCTGCTGAACCAGGGCTACAACCGCTCGCTGGACATGTGGTCGGTCGGCGTCATCATGTATGTCAGCCTTAGCGGCACGTTTCCCTTCAATGAGGACGAGGACATCAATGACCAGATTCAAAACGCGGCATTCATGTACCCGGTCAACCCCTGGAAAAAGATCTCCAAAGATGGTAAATGGGAAGGGGTTTAATCAATAATGGGCTAAATTGATTAAAGTTTAGCATTTGTCTTTTGCAGAAAGCACACACAGAGACTGTAACTCAACCTTATTGACATTTTAGGCGACTACTTTAAACTTGTATTATTAATCACCAACTTTATGTGAGCTATGCAAGGCATAAAGGAACTCAGACTTTTCAGGAACTATCTGGGTATTACTTTTCAACACTTTGGTGCCTCTGACTTCTGTGGTTGTATTTCTGACAGTCAGACTTTGTTTCCCCACTTTAGTGGACTCGTAGTATGAGGAAATATTAGATTTTAACAGTGTGCAACCAGTAAGAAGGCAGGAAATGACTGAGGAACTCACAGTTTGGACCTATGAACCCAAACCCCCCCCAAAAACTGGTGTCTTTCACCACTCCCATGAAAGTGTTGCTCCAGCAAAACCACCAGAGACACAGACATTTGTAACCGCAGACCTTTCTAGCTCCAGCAGAAGCAACATTCACAGCGTTAGAAATTTAACCACCTAGCCTCAGCCTGTCTGTGGCTAGTTTTTTAGTTGAAGCAACAACACTGCCATATTTCTGACATATTTATAATATCCTAAATAGTCGTTCAACAGTTTCATGTAAAACCTCTAAGTTTGACTCCACAGCAAGTCGATATCTCTAAACGGTAAAATCAACAGAAATGTCAACTAGAATTGCCAACTCTCCTTCTTCCAGTCTGAGACCGAAGCTTTCAATTTACGCTTTAATTTAGTTTATGTCAAGCACATCTTTCCTCTCTCTGCTGACTTTTTTCCAGTTCTGAGATTTTCCTAAATACAAAGAAAGTTTTTAGGGCTTGCCTCAGGGCTAACATTTCAAAAATAACAGCAGTTACAACATACACTTCTTAATTTAAGTGTAATGTTTGATCACTATGGATAGAGAACAACCCCTCTTTCCTACAATAAGCTTAGGATGGGTGATATGGCAACAGATCCAATATCTGTGTCATTCCTTAGACACTGGAAGTAAAGGACGCATGCAAACCGTGAATTTTAACAAAAAATTCTTTATCTGTAAAAAAATAGCTAAAAATGCAAATACAAAAATGACGATACATCAGTTTAACAATTCCTCTTTTTCCTTTTCCAAAATATACACAGCTTACACGGTCAAAAACTGTATTGCTCCGTGTCTTAGTAATCCGTCAAGTTTTTCTAATACAATAGATGGCCTGACAGGAAGCAAGCCTTTCAAAATAAATCTAAATTTCACAATAAAAATGGCCTGAACAAATATCAGTCTTCTTACTAAATATAATAAAAATAAAAAACAAACCATCATACAAATAACTTAAATATTTCCTATTTATGGCTCTAACAATGGGTTTGATGAAAAAGCCAAGAAAAAAAATCTCTTAATTATTTTTTACGTAAATGAATTAAGAACATTTATTTGCTACTATGTTTATTTGATACTTGCTCTTCTTAATTTATTTGTATTAATTTTTTAACAGCTTTGTAAAACATATAGAAACTCATTGCTATTTGATATAACAGTGAGTTTAATTTTAATAAACAATCTCACTATTATTGTGTTCCCAGCTACTGACTTGATTAACAACCTGCTGCAAGTCAAGATGAGGAAACGCTACAGTGTCGACAAAAGTTTGAGCCATTCATATTTACAGGTAAGTTAAAGAAACCATTTATCTGATCTCTCACACACATTATTTAGAGACATTGATAAAAGTAGAAGTTTTTTGTCCATTACTTTGTCCATTCTTTATCCATTCCATTTCAAGTACAGGAACTGTACTTGAAATGGAATGGATTAAAACTGTTAAATTATATTTTGCATATAAATCCAAAGATTCTGCACCTAAAAAATTGGAAGTTCAAGGCTGATGTGTGTACATAGTGGGAAAATAACCTGCTCTTATTTTGCAAGTTTGCTCAGTCGCCAAGGACTGCATGGTCTTCATTTTTATGTAGCAAAGGTTTAAAGATAAGAACCCAAGTGTAAACAAAAAGAAATAAATATTTTTACATGAAAGTTACAAATTAATTTGCATATCAAAAATTGTGAAATAAATATTTGATCCACCTGAAAATGCACTGTTTCCCAGAAATCATACAGTTAAAACAATAGTTGATGCTCTTTATCTCAGCTTGTCATGTGTGTTAAGAAGACTACCTGCAAAATCAGTTTTTTTCCAACCTTTCCACCATCAAGGGTGAGGTCAACAAACTGTGAAAAGATGTTGGTACAATCTACACCAGACTGGAGTGGGCTACATGGGCATTAGTAAGAAGATGTGTGAGAAAGCCACAGCTGTTGGAGCCATAATTTAGCATAAAAGGAAAAATAAAATGACCGTCTGTTTTCCCTGGTCTGGAGTTCCATGAAAGATTTTGCGTCATAGCATGTGGATAATAACGAGAATGCAGCTTGGTCTCCATTATGATATTTTATCTAATTCTATATATTATGTGTTACTCGTCTCTACTTATAGTGACGAATATAACAAATGATGTTTTGTTTTTCCGTTTTTTTTTTCTTCTTCTTACGACTTTCCGCTTTCCCTTGATCTTGGAGAGCCTGTAATGACGAACAGTCAGTGAGAGAAAAAAAGGACAACCACCGTCTTCTTCCCCAAACTCTGTCTTTATTACAAATTATTGAAATTATGAAATTATTAACATTTCCTAGAACAATCACATTCCTGTGTCCTTTCTTCTGCTACAAAAAACACACACAGCCTTCACCTGTGTAAAAAAAGGTATCAACTCTCACCAATCAATCCAGAGTGCAGCGATATATACATTAAAAAACCCATTTCTCAAATAAGAGGATTAATTATGTTGAATACTGCAAGAGGGAGATGTAATAATGGACAAAACCTTAAGCTCACTCTAATGTGTTTTCAATAACTACTGTCCTACTGAATAAACTACAGTTTAATTGATTACATCGCAAGGGAGAAAAAGTAAAGTCTATAGTAATAATAATAATAATAACAATAATCATAATAATAATAATAATAACTCCTTTTTAACAGATAAAACAACACAATGTATCTCAGGGTACCAATGTTTAATCGGGGAGTGGAACGGAGCTAAAAAAGATACATGTAGCGATCTTCAGAACAGCCGTTATGCGACCGTTGTAGCTAAAATGTAGCTAACTGCGATCCTAACAAATCCTTTTTTTTTCTTTATTTATTTTCAATGTTTCAGCACATCTATCAATCAAATTACAAATCATATCCAAATATACATTGTTACTCCACATTTTTAACGGGGGGCAGCCCTCACCAGCTTCACACTACTAACCTGTAATGACGAACAGTCAGTGAGAGAAAAAAAGGACAACCACCGTCTTCTTCCCCAAACTCTGTCTGAAGAGCGAGGGGCGGGGCTCCTCAATTCCGGTCTCCTGGTGAGACGTTGCCCGAACCTTCGTTACCCTTTTTTTTTTTCTCTTTTTTTTTTTTTTTAAAACCCATATATGTAATTAGTTGCAATACTATTAATTTCTGTGTGGTGGCGTATATTTTCTTAAACAGATTTTCTGGACTATCACCAAGTGATAATTGAATTCTCCCACTTTATGGTGTATCACACACTCCCCAACAAACAAAGGTGGCTCCTGACACTTAAGTCTCCAAAATAACTTGACTGAACATAAATTTTTTCAAAACATTGCAAAACAAAAATATGTAGTGTTTTGTGTTGCAGGTCGCTCAAGGTGAGTATACAGTGTATGATGTATATTTTACAGTAGATGGATATGTAATGTATGGTGTATGTGTGGTTCAGGTATGTAACTATCTTTCCCAAGTGTTCTATCTACAGTGTATTGGACACATAACAGGTAGGTAAGAGTAAGGGCTAATGGGTGGGGGTTGGATAGGATGGAAGTACGGTGAGGGGAAACACTGGTGCATACACTGCATTGGTTGGGTTCCAACTGCATTCACCATGGGGTGCGGCTGGTACACTGGTTGACCCAGAGTCGTGTAAGTGAACATCTGTCTTGGTCGTCTTTCTCTTGTAGACCGTCTCAGGGGGACTGGGTGTTCCATGTCAGGTGTTGGGGTATTATCCTCTTGAGGTGCAGAATGTATGTCCTCCATGAATGTGGACTGGAGCTCCTCAACATTTTGTCCATCTCCACTGCTTGACCCCGGCCTTCCACTTCTGACACATTCTCCTTCCTGTCCAGGTTCGGTTGGGATTGCTTCCATCAAACTGGTTTCATTCTCTTCAGCTATCTCTTGGAAAGCATCGGTAGCATTTTGATCAGGTGGGTGACCGTTTGGTCTGGGTCTCTCCACAGGTATTCGAAGCCAGTAATGAGGTGTTCCCTCATCCTCCTCTTCATCAGAGTCATCTGTGTTTGAGTACAGTACAGCATGTCTGGCCTGAAGATCGTTTGAACTCTTTTTGGCTTTCCTTTGTGACTCTGCTGTACTTGTGGTCAGGTTCTGGACTGGTTCTATAGGTAAGTCGTTTACCTGTAACAGTAGGTTTCGGTGTAGAGTGCGAACTGGCTGACCTCCTCGCTCAGGGCTGACTTTATAGACAGGATTGTCACCCACCTGCTCTCTGACGATGAAGATCTGTTGCTCCCAGTAGTTTCTCAGCTTTCCAGGGCCCCCACGTTCACCGAGATTGCGTACCAGTACTCTGTCTCCAGGCTGAAGGACGACACCTCTGCTCTTCTTGTCATAGTATGTTTTTCCCTTTATGCTGGATTGTTGGCTGTTTGCACTGGCTATCTGATATGCCTCAGTCATTTTCCGAGCCCACCTCTCGGCATATCCATTTGGCTCTTTAAGTTCGGCCTCCTGGTCTGTTATGAGACCAAAGAGGATGTCAACAGGGAGGCGAGGATGTCGACCATACAACAGATAGTACGGGGAGAACCCTGTGGCCTCATGCTTTGTACAGTTGTAGGCATGGAGCACATGAGGTAGGTGATCCTTCCAGTTCTCTTTCTCTTTCTCCCCCAGAGTCCGGAGCATCTGCAGTAAGGTACGATTTAGTCGTTCGGCCGGATTGCCCTGGGGGTGATATGGGGAGGTTCTTGAATGGGCCACACCAGCTAATCGTCTGAGGTTCTTAAAGAGCTCATTCTCAAACTCCCGACCCTGGTCATGATGGAGTTTGGCAGGGTACCCAAATCTCGGGATGAAATCATTGAAAAGCCGGTCGGCTGCTGTCTTACCAGCCTTGTTCTTGGTGGGATAGGCTTGGGCAAACCTGGTAAAGTGGTCAATCACAACCAGGATGTACTCGTACCCACCCCTGCTGGCTTCCAAGTGAAGGAAATCGATGCATAGCAGCTCGAGGGGAGAGGTCGATGTAATACTTCCCATTGGAACTCTTTCATTTGTGACTGGTTTCTTCTGTTTGATGCATGAGCATTTCCTGGTGATGTAATTCTCTATATCACTTTTCATGAAAGGCCAGTAGAATCGCTCCCTTGCCAAGCTCAGCACTTTTTCAACGCCAACATGATTCAGGTTGTTGTGGAGGTGAGTCAGAACTGTTTGTTTATATGTGGCGGGCAGAACCAATTGTTGTCGACTCACAGTTTTTCTGTAGAGCAGGTCATTCTCCAGGTATAATTTGCCCCACTCTCCCAGCAGCCTCCTCGTGTGTCCGTCAACTTTATTTCTTTCTTCCTCTGTTAGTGGTTTGTCTTGTTGTTTCAACTCCACAACTTTCCCAATGGCGGGGTCTTTCCTTTGTTCCCTCACCAGCTCATCATGACTGACTGTCTGCAGACCCTCGAACTGGGTTTGGCTAGGGTGTGACAAGTTGAGGGCTGCCACCCAGGCCACATCTCTCTGTTGAGCTCTCCGGCTTCCTTCCCATGCAGCACAGACTGTGTCCTCTGATAGTTCTTCAGAGCATTCAGCCATAAAAGTGTCTATATCTAGGGGCCATCGTGACAAGGTGTCAGCATCAATGGCAGTTTTACCTGGTCGGTATTTGATGTCAAAGTGGAAGTCAGCCAACTGCCCCACCCACCGGTGACCCACTGCATTAAGCTTGGCAGTGCTCAGGATGTATGTGAGTGGGTTGTTGTCCGTGAAGACTGTAAAATGTGGGGCATAGAACAGATAATCACGGAACTTGTCACATATCGCCCACTTCAATGCCAGGAATTCAAGTTTGCCACTGTGTAGGTGATAATTCTGTTCCGCTGGTGTCAGTGTGCGTGAACCATATCCAATCACCCTCATTTTTCCATCCTGAACTTGGTAGAGAACCGCACCCAGACCCTTTTGCGAGGCATCAGTATGAAGTGTGAAAGGGCGGTCGAAGTCGGGGTATGCCAGCACTGGGGGTTTGGTCAGTCGGTCAATGAGCTGCTCAAGGACCTGTTGATGTTCTTTGGTCCACTCTATTGGAGTCCGAGAGGACTGCTGGTGGCCTTTTGTTTTTCCCTGTGGCGATTTAAGCTGAGAAGTGTCGGCCTTTGACTGAAGCAGGTCATACAGGGGCTTGGCTATACGTGAAAAATCCTGCACATATGTTCGGTAATAGCTCAGGAACCCGAGCATTTGCCTGATGTCCCCAACTGTTTGTGGTGTCTTGTGTTTCAGTGTTTGTACTGCTTCAAAATCTTTGGGGTCCATCCTTACTCCATCTGCCGACACCAATCGCCCAACGTACCTGACCTCCTTGCGAAAGAGCTCGCATTTCTCTGGTTTCAACTTTACACCATGACGCTGTAAGGCTTGGAGGACTCTGCGTAACACCTGCACATGCTCTTCAAACGATCTGGAGAAGCACAGAACATCATCGAGGTAAGGGATGCAGTACTCATCTCTCAGCTCGTCAAGCATCCCCTCCATGCTCCTTTGAAAAGCTGCTGGTGCGTTTGACAACCCAAACGGTATTCGGACCCACTCGTACAGGCCCCATGGGGTTATGAACGCAGTCAGGTACCTTGACCCTTCAGCAATGAAGCCTTGATGGTAGGCTTTCCCTTGGTCCAGAATTGAGAACCAAGCATATCCTCCTAGGGAGTCGGTGAGGTCTTGGATTCTAGGGATGGGGTGGCGGTCAGGTACGGTTTTGTTGTTGAGGAGTCGGTAGTCGACGCAGAGTCGTAAGGACCCATCTTTCTTCCTGACACATATGACAGGGGCTGCATATGGTGACTGAGATTTCACAATCCAACCTTTAACCAGAAGTTCCTGGATGTACTCCTTCACTTCTTTGTAGAGTGGCTTTGGAATGGATGCATAGGCTCTTTGGACTGGGATATCATCCTTAGTCCTAATTTCCATCTGCAGAGAAGGGATGCATCCAATGTCATCACCGTCACGGGAGAAGGCTCCACACTCCTCACAGAGCACTTTCTTCACCACCTCTTGTTGTTCGAGGCTTAGGTGACTGACCTCGACAGGAGGGAGCCAGGAGTCAGTTGGAGAGCTGCTGGAGGATGCAACTCCATTGACCCTAACTGCAGCCATTTCTTTTTGGTGGGACCCTGGAGTGCTGGTCTCCAGGACCTTTGTGACATGTTGGATGGTTCCCAGGGGGGTTCTTTTGGGTAGGGTGACCTCATGTTTTGAGTGATTGGAGATGGGCACTTTAACATATGGTCGCCTGGCCTCATTGACTTTTAAGAGGCCCTCCCCCACACCCAAGTGTCCTAAAACAGTGCTCCCCCCTGCAGGCTCGTATAGGACAAAAGGGTCAATGATGTTAAAATTTGGGGGTACCCTGCACCACACATGAACTGTTCTCCCAGGGGGGATAATAGTGTGGTCTCTACCCACCCTTATTGTGACTGGATCATCATAGGCTCTGGGAGGCACCTGGATGAAACTCACAATGGCCTCCACCTGTTCCTCCTCTATCCCAAATGCATCACGGAGGAGACTGACCACTGTGGTAACCGCCTCACCCGATGACTCCTTCCTTTTAATGATCTCTTCCAGTACATTGGCTCCAAGAAGGGGCTGGGGCAGGGGCAGCTGACTGACAAGAAATGGAGCCTGTATGGTCAGGTTGGGGTCATCGTTTCCTGCTAAGTTGACAGTGAGCTCCACCCATCCACTGTACGGCACTGAATGACCTGTAACTGCATAGACACTGAGTTCCTCCTCTAATAGCTCAGAAAGGGGTCTCACTGTACAATTTGAGATGTGAGTGGCAGCCCATTCTTGGTCAATTATACTCACTTGTGACCCTGAATCAAATAGGGCTGTAATTGGGTAGCCACCAAGCAGGCATTTCAGGAGGCTTTTCTTTCCAACGAGGGGTGCTTTACAGGTGACTGTTCTCTGGCTGAGAGGTGTATGAGGCTCCTGACGTTGTCTTCGTTGGAGGCGTCTGGCTATTTGACTTGAAGCTTGACCTACTGTTCGGGACTGGAATTGCTCACCGGTCTCTGGGTGTCCCTCATCAGAGACCGAGTCCCGTTTCCCTGTGGCTGCATTCGCTTCAGGCACCCAATCGCCCTGTGCCCTGCTTCTCCACATGTAAAGCAGTGGTTACACACCTGTGAGTTCTGCTCAGTACACACAGGGCAACGAGCCATCCTGCCCCTCATCTGAGCTGCGGGTTGCCTCAACAGAGGTTGTGGCCAGCTGCTTGAGGATGGTTGGTAGGGAGGGCGTGGCTGCATGTGGGCTGACCTAGTTAGAGGCAGAGACACTTGTGGGTTAGCTGTATGCAGGTCCATCAATGAAGCCACCATCTGAGTCAAGGCTTCAACTTGAGCACTGAGCTGTCCTATTGTCTGGAGATTCTTACTGTCTGCTGCTGCATCTTGTGACTTGTTGTAATCACCTCCTGTTTCAGCTTTGGTACTGTGTGCTTGTGTTGTCTTTTGTCTAGGGAGTTGGCTCAGCCTGCGTTGGTGCTCATTCTCATCACTCATGATTTTCATGACTTGGCTGAGGATTTCCTCATCTGTAACTTGGCTGTTTGCAATCAGGGGCCTCAGTCTCTGTCGGAGGTATGCATGTTTCGTTCCTAAATCCTGGTATATGGTGTGGAGAAAGACTTTTTGGATGGTCTTGGGGTCATATGTGATGTCTGTACTGGTGTGCCGAGTTTGAAAAAGAAGTTTCTGTTTTAGCCCAATCATGCGGTACAGGAACTGTTGAGGTGGTTCTTGGTCTGATTGCCTGGCACACATCAATTCCTGGAACATCTCAGTCGATGCTTTCTCTCCGAGGTGGGACCTGAGGAAGCCTTTGAGCTCAGATACAGTGATTGAGTCTTTGTTTATGAGCATGTCTTTAAAGGCTCCTGGTTTTATAATCCTCAACACCCCCCTGACCACTTCAGTCTCTGTGAAACCCTCTTTTACTCCCTCATCGATTTGTTTACTGATGTTGTTGTAGCTTAAATCAGAGTTCTGATCTCCAACCTGACCACCGTGTACTTTGAAATCTTTGCGCTGCAGGTAGGAGAGGTCCTTCAGACACACAGGTTGATCCGGGGTCATTTGTGGCCTGTTATATAACTCTGACTCAACTTGGTGGAGAGAAACTGGAATTGGTGTGGTCACACTAGATTCATACTGCCTGAGTTTCTCGCCCAGTTCTTCATACAGCTGTCTCAGACCTTCTACCGACCCCATTTTTGTGTTGGGTTGGGTAATAGAGTCAGGCTGGGACTGCATGACTGTACTGTTAAAGTGAGCATGGGGTTGTAATGTGGAGTGTTTGATTGTTATAGACTGAGTGTGACTAGGTTTAATGCGTGCACAAACATCATCTAACACACTTTCTCCAGAATTATCAGTAGCATCAGCATTCGTTAGCTTATATATCAAATCATTCAAATCCAGCAACCAACCCATACCTTTGTCTTTCCTCTCGAGTAAGGCATCAGACTGCAAAAAGGAGATGGCAAAGTCCATGCAGCTTTCTTCATCGTTTGGGTCCAGTTCACCTCCATACTGGCTATTAGTAGCAATGTCTTTTGCCACCTGATAAACACTGTCGCTTGGGAGTTTGAAAAGTTGTTTCTTAATGTTCCATATTAACTCTTTGCGAACCTCTGCCATGGTGTCTGGTTCTACTACAGATCGGTCCTCCAGTTCAGTCCTCTGATAAATTACACGTTGTCCTCCAAATCAATGAGTTGACTCCTCTGAAGATAGCGTACGTTGTCCTCTGGATCAGCAACTTGGCTCAGCTTCAACTAGAGTACGTTGTCCACTGGATCAGCAACGTGGCTCAGCTGCAGCTCGAGTGCGCTGTCTTCTGAATCGGCGATGTGGCTCCTCGGCGATCAGCTTACGTTGAACTAAGGATCAGCAGTGCAGTTCCGGTGGAGGATCGCGGTTCCTTCCCACTCTGATCTTCCACTTTGGACACCCACGGGTTGACTCCTGGCCTTCAGCTGTGTCACCTTGGTCACGTGGTTCTGGTATCTCTGGATCTTCTCCCAATATTTTTGATGAGGAGATCCCGGACGAGCCCCCACAGTTTGTTACTCGTCTCTACTTATAGTGACGAATATAACAAATGATGTTTTGTTTTTCCGTTTTTTTTTTCTTCTTCTTACGACTTTCCGCTTTCCCTTGATCTTGGAGAGCCTGTAATGACGAACAGTCAGTGAGAGAAAAAAAGGACAACCACCGTCTTCTTCCCCAAACTCTGTCTTTATTACAAATTATTGAAATTATGAAATTATTAACATTTCCTAGAACAATCACATTCCTGTGTCCTTTCTTCTGCTACAAAAAACACACACAGCCTTCACCTGTGTAAAAAAAGGTATCAACTCTCACCAATCAATCCAGAGTGCAGCGATATACATTAAAAAACCCATTTCTCAAATAAGAGGATTAATTATGTTGAATACTGCAAGAGGGAGATGTAATAATGGACAAAACCTTAAGCTCACTCTAATGTGTTTTCAATAACTACTGTCCGACTGAATAAACTACAGTTTAATTGATTACATCGCAAGGGAGAAAAAGTAAAGTCTATAGTAATAATAATAATAATAACAATAATCATAATAATAATAATAATAACTCCTTTTTAACAGATAAAACAACACAATGTATCTCAGGGTACCAATGTTTAATCGGGGAGTGGAACGGAGCTAAAAAAGATACATGTAGCGATCTTCAGAACAGCCGTTATGCGACCGTTGTAGCTAAAATGTAGCTAACTGCGATCCTAACAAATCCTTTTTTTTCTTTATTTATTTTCAATGTTTCAGCACATCTATCAATCAAATTACAAATCATATCCAAATATACATTGTTACTCCACATTTTTAACGGGGGGGCAGCCCTCACCAGCTTCACACTACTAACCTGTAATGACGAACAGTCAGTGAGAGAAAAAAAGGACAACCACCGTCTTCTTCCCCAAACTCTGTCTGAAGAGCGAGGGGCGGGGCTCCTCAATTCCGGTCTCCTGGTGAGACGTTGCCCGAACCTTCGTTACCCTTTTTTTTTTTCTCTTTTTTTTTTTTTTAAAACCCATATATGTAATTAGTTGCAATACTATTAATTTCTGTGTGGTGGCGTATATTTTCTTAAACAGATTTTCTGGACTATCACCAAGTGATAATTGAATTCTCCCACTTTATGGTGTATCACATATGCAACTGTCTATACACATGTTTTAGGTTCAAATGTTGTCTTATTCCACAAAGGTTAAGTTAACCAAAAACACTTCTCTTTTCTAGGCAAGCCTACAAAATAAGAACATTATAATACATCGTTACCTTTCTAAAATAATGGCCTAAAAAAGTCATTTTAAAAAGATCATCACCTCGTAAGGACTTAATTGTTTTAGTAAGTGTACAGTAGAGTGTAGAAGACATGATTAGAATGTGTTCATTACCTTCACCACTCTTTAAAACAAGACCCAAAGAAACAGAAACATCTATTAGTACAGGACTGCACATGCATTTATTAATCTATTAAAGTAGTCATAACAAGATTAAAACTGCCTCGTATGACAACGGTAATTTCAGCGTTATGTTTCTTGTCAAATAAAACCACACACCCAAGCTAAACCGCTTATCTGATGGTGCATTTTAAATCTGGAAAGCCTTTTAGCCTTAGTCTAAACTTGAAAGCTCTCATGAGGCTGAATTTCCATCCTCCTGTCTGTCTCCTGTGTTTCAGGACTACCAGACGTGGCTGGATCTGCGGGAACTGGAGACCAAGCTTGGTGAGCGCTACATCACCCACGAGAGCGACGATAGCCGCTGGCAAATGTACGCCATGAAGCACAAACTGTCGTACCCGGCTAACTACGTCCCTCCTCCGCCTGCGTCAGCCTCTGATGACGATGATGGCGGGGAGGACTCAGACATGAAAGGCCTTACTGAGAGAGTCAGCATCCTCTGACCACATGACTCTTTTTTTCCTTTTCTTTTTTTTAAAGAAGACGGTGCAGTCTACCTGGAGTGTGAGAAGACATAAAAATTTGCAGAGAACATACTTTTCTATCGAGAACATTACTCTGCTGTTTGAACCTCGGAACCTGCTTTGTGTCAGTTTCACTGCACTAAATCCAATTTCTTTCTCTTCTAACCAGGAGTCCTCAGAACTGCTTATCGCTCACCTCTGCTGTTATTGGTTCTCTTTCATCCTTTGAATGTTTGTGGGGTGTTTTTTTATATTTGGAAGGCTACCCACTTTGATTTCAAATTATGTTTGATTCACCCAGCAAGGTTTTAGAGACTCTGAAAAAGTCACAGTTGAACTGGTCAAATCTGTCACTGACACCAAAGGCAGCGTGATCTTGTTCCCTCGCTGCAATTTTTTATCACAGCAAAGCAAGAAATGGCCTTGGACCACAAACTAAAGGGGTTTTTTCACCACATGGTTAAATATATATGAAGCAGCCTATAGTCTGATTAGAACCGCAGAACTTCCTAATGTGTGCCTTCAAAAAAGTGTCCTTAATATTCTCACCATGTCTTTTTAAGCGATGGGTTTTTACTACAACAAAAGACTTTCTTTGCTGGTAATTACTCACCTGAATGCACGGAAGTCAAAGCCATTTTTACTCTCAAATGAATTCCCATAAATCCATGTCTTGCAGATGAAAAAGCCTTAAAAATTGGAAGCATTGATCTATCAAGAATGTACTATTTATAGTAATTGCCACCAGTTGGGAGCAATAATAGACTCATGGGGTGGGGGGGGAAACATAGCAAGTTATAAATGACACTGTGAATTTGAAGGAAGTCTAAAAACTAAGCTTTTTTTGACAGACCTTTTTTCCCCCCTCCAACATTTCTTCCTTCGGCTAACAGATTATCAGTCTTGTGTCTAAGGAGTTGTCACTGAGTGGTGAAATTGCTCCTATTGTGTTGAGAGTCTGACTGTCATCAGTTCCTAAAATCAAGCAGTCAATTGAAATCAAGATTATAGCACGTCTTCACAGCTGACTGACATGTTGTCGAGGACGAGCGGATAAATGGGAACATCTTTTCACAGGAGCCAGACTTCATCACAACCACAAACGCCGATGTATATAAAACTTAAGTGGAAGGAAGGGGATAGGTAGTTTTTGATTACTTTTCCAAAAGAAGGTCATAAAAATGTGACATGCATTTGTATTTGGTCCTCCTGTACTCTACTGCAGTGGTCCCCAACCTTTATATTATCGCGGACCGGTCAAGACTTGGCAATTTTGCTGCTGCCCGGGGGGAGGGAGTCAGATAATGCTTCTGCATGTTGGCGTTCCAGCTGAAGCATTTATTTATTTTTTTTGCCCCGATTTTTCCTTTACGACAATCTTACAACGTCCTGCAGTGTGTGGTGTGTTACATGGTGGTGTGTTGAATATGGCCGATCTAAAATCGGGCATATTCAACATTGTCTTGGCCCAATTATCGCAGTCTGTGGGGTTTTTCCTGACTGAGCTCAGCCTGTTGAATGTGACAGGTAGCCAATCAGAAAGCGCGGTGACGTAAGAATGGAGAGGAATCCCAAACAGCTGACTTAGAGCAACTGAGAGTCCAGTGGACATCGGAGGTGATATGTGGAAATGTGTATTACTATATGTAAAGGTCATTTTTATACATGTTTATTATATGTGGTTATGTTTATTCAGTTAAATTGTTAACTATGAAAAAACATAACTCAACTCCAAATCATAGAGCAGCAAATAGAGCTTTTCTTTTTGCGTCTTTTATCGCTTAAAATGAGCCACAAACTATCACTATGTTTGATTATTCTAAATTCATGTATGGTATGTTGGGGGTTTTGCTGGATTTTCTTCTGGAATCGGGATGTTCGTGAGTGGAATCTGTTTGTGTGATGTGTTGCTCCTGCCGTGTAGCTGGACTCACAAACCGACCGAACCTGTTGGACTTTTATAGGCTCTGTGGTCACAGAAGTTTAGAAAATCGGCCCGCAATCCTTAAATCGTGCTCCAGACCTAAAACTCACAAGCTCTACTCCTCTCATCTCATCTCTCCACTGCCCTAACGCTCTCTGACTCTGGTCGCTATGGTAACGTTTACATATCCCTTCAAAACAGATACAGATGTGGCCACAAAAACGAACATTTTACTTTCGTGAAAATTTTAACTCACGATAACGACTAATGGAGCCCTGAGCTCGTTTCTCTGTAACCAGACGGTCCATCTGGGAGTGAAGAGAGACAATGACACCGGAAGTGTTGCTTATGCACAGGGTGATCGGTCTCAAGAAGCAGTTTGAAGTTTCATTGCCTCATTAACAAGCCGGTCACTGCATATAATGCAGAGCTTGGAACGTGGAAATCACCTACCGGGATAAATCCATTCTCCTGTTTCTTCTCTGGGCCTTTTCTCCTTCGCAAAGAAACTTTCCAAAGAATTTTATCTGTTTCTGACTCACTTTGCTGCTTGTGGCTCAATGTTGGCGCACAAGTCGTAACTGAGAGAATCCGGTTAAAGGATTTTCAAAATAAAAGATCCTCCAGACTCAAATAATACATAAAATGGGAATATTTTATTATTTCTTGCGCGGCCCGATACCAATTGGTCCACGGTCCGGTACCGGTCCGCGGCCCGGGGGTTGAGGACCACTGCTCTACTGCCTCCGAATAATACCTTCTGGAGTCGCCTACCAGCTAAATAAAGTCCCCTCCATGTGTAATTTCATCTTAAAGGCTTCAGAGCTTTGTGAGAAAATATTTGCGAACAAACGGCACCATCTTGGAGAACATCTCACATGGTACTGTTCAGTCCATCATTCATAGCATAAAAAGAAGCAGAAAGTCATATGTGCAAATGATTCAAGACATGGCTGGAGAAGCAGCCAAGAGTCCCATGGTACAAACATCTATAGCTCCAGACTTTTGAGCAGTGGATCTTTAGTAGTGTGGCCTCTACGGATAACATAGATATACATTGAAAGAAAACTATAAAACATCCAATCTGACTAAAAATGAGCTGCTTAGTGACGTCAGGACAAGAGTTTCACTCGGGATGTGCAAAGCTAAGAGAGGCATGTCCAGAAGAATTTGCAGCTGTGTTGCTGAGAAAGACGCTTCCGCGAGAAAGATTTGCGCCGGTAATCAAATTTTGAAACAAGGTATTATGCTTCCTCCATTTCCTGATTATTTACTGCTTTTGGTTGGTGTGTTACATAAAATCTCAATACAATACATTGAAGATAGTGGTTGTGATGTGACGAACTGAAAAAATTTAAAGGCTTATAAGTTCTTTCGTATTGTAGTAAAAGTGTTCAGGTAGACAGGATGGGTTGGCCGACTAGAACTAATGTGCATGTAGTTAAATTACATTTCTTCTCAATATGTTGCATGTTTTTTCTTTTTTTTTTGTGAAGTACAGTTATCTCAAGATTTTTTTGGACATGCTGTAGTGATGATGGCCTATTATGAAAAACATGTAACCCGGGACTTTACGTAGTTGTCAAATGTGTGTAGATCGTGTACATGTTGTTTGAATGACGCTCCTGGTCTTTATACCGAATAATGCAGACTTAGACTTTATTCTGTCTGTTCTAGAAATGTTAATAAATCATTGACATACCCATTTGTCTGTGAGTTCATTTCAGGCGTTCTGAAGTGAAAACTTGCACAAATCCGAATGCATTTAGTCTGTTAGCAGGGGTCTCAAACTCCAGTCCTCGAGGGCCGCAGTCCTGCAACTTTTAGATGTGCCTCTGCTGCACCACACCTGAATAGAATAATTAGGTCATTAACAAGGCTCTGGAGAACTGATCTACACAAGGAGGAGGTCATTAAGTAATTTCATTCCAGTGCTTTGTACTTGTGGCACATCTAAAAACTGCAGGACTGCGGCCCTCGAGGCCTGGAGTTTGAGACCCCTGTGTTAGAGGCTTATGTAAGAAATATTGTCAATTAAGGTTTTCTTTACATAGAGATTCTCTGAATAGAGCATAATAAAGAAATGAGGAGTGTTCACGCTGCAACAATGAATTACTTTTCACCTTGCAGATTGATATATATACTGTGTATATATACATATATATATACTGTATATATATATATATATATAGATATATATACACTTGATGTTTCATGGTAATTTCTGTTCAGGTAAACTGACAGTATGGAGTGGGTTCTCACGCAGACCCATTATGGATTTAATTAAAGATTAGGTGGATTTACATACTGATGTGGCCTCATCAAAAGCAAAAATAAAAAATTAAAACCAGTTTTTGTTGGATAAAGGTAGAATCGCATATAAGCGGGCTGAGTGGAACTCAAGAGGACCCTGTGGCTGTAGAGGCAAGCAGAATCATTTATTTTCCATTCTCTGTTGGCCACACTTCAGCCAATTCTAGTGAAAACGCATCCTCCAATATCACATCCATCATCGTTGGCTAAGTGATGCCAAATGATTTTCTTCTTCTCACCTCCTGTCTCCTTTTATCTCCTTTGAGTGTAGGTTAGTTTTGTACCTGAGCCCCAGGCTGCACTTTAGTAGCTAATTGTCTGCACTAGCAAGTGAAAGCAGAGATACCCAACTTTGTAATCAAAAGGTACTTATCAAGGATTCGACATGGAAGAGGAAATTAAGATTTTATTATGCAAGATGAAAAACCAGAAGAGAATGCCAGCTTCGGAAACCAATTATCAGTTTTATCAGAGATATAAAAGGTGCCTCTTGGATGAAAGTATTCTTACTTTCATACCAGCCACTTTTTGTAATCCTCAAATCAACTATTCTTCCCCCCCCCTGTCAAAACAAGTTATTTAGGGCTCTATATTTATGTTTCTGTGCATGTGAATCTTGACTTTCTTGTGGAAAACTGTTCAGCTCCACATTATTTTGGCTTAAACCCTCTCAGTGTTGGCCTCTTTAGTTGAACGGTGCCTAAACAGTTTAATTGTCCTATTGTTTAAAACAGCTGTGACGCGTTTGGGTATTGACCCTTTGCAACTATGTTACTTAATCATGCGAAACACCATGACAGGAGTATTTGAACGGAGCAACTGAGATTGTTTTGCTAAGTTGATTTTTACCAATATAGCAATGGTTTCTGATTGTTCAAGTTGAGCTAGTTTGTCTGTGAAAGTGCCACACCTAGTTGGGGTACGTAGACAACGGTATTTACAAAAGTTGGAAACAGCTAGCTTAGAAATCCACCCATACCGCCTCCCTCCTGATGTGCTGGTCAAATTGCTGACTTTGCCTCAAATCACACCACATGGTAAAATGGCAAAATACACACGACTTCTCTCATGTACTCAAGAATTCAACCAAACAATCAAAAAACTTGCTAAGTATATAAAAAAAAGATGAAATTAGGCTGCTGAAGATGAAAACGGTAAAACATATAAATAGATGGAAACAGGACTGGTGGTGAAATGGTGTCCCAGTCCAGCATGGATTGTGCTAAAAGATCAAGAATTGTATTGAAGAGTTTTGTTTTTGAGGCCTAATTTGTCAGCTTGAGGCCAAATTACCATTTGGTTATTTGAAGTGTGAAATTGTTACTTTGAGTATATATTTTTTAATTATTTGTTTCAATTTCTATTTGAGTAAAAAAAAATACAATGAGGCAATGCTGCTTTTACTTGGATACAACTTGCTCCTCTACCCAACTCTGTGTAAATGCAAATACTAACATCACTCAGATTTCTCCCTTTTGTTGCATTACAGTTAAAGGATGGAGACTTGAAAGGATTTTGTTGATGGTCAGAAAAAAAGGATAAGGTCTTTAACTTGGAATGTGGTAAACAGTGTTGGAGTGTTTGGTCTAATGATGCTGAGATAACTATCAGCTAACAGAGTGAATAAACAACAAAAGACAGTTTATACTGTGTTTATGATCGCATTTTCTGATTGCACTTCCGTTCTCATCCATTAGTGCCTGAAGCCCTGCCCTGCAGCAGTTAATTGCATTAAATGGTGAGGCTACAGCCTGAGATTGCCCCTGCATTTACTCATAATGCATTTTGAAATAACATAAATTAGCCATTTACAAACGTTTGGAAAAGTAGAGTGCTGTATGTTAAGACACATGGCAAACTCCAAATGACCCATTTGCTGCTGGCACCTTAATGCTTCTTTGCATTACGATTGAAATCAGTAATAGTATGCACACTCTGAGTTGAACGGAAAATGCTCAGCAAAGCCATGTGAGCCTCTGTTAAGATTGAAGAAGCTTCCATTCTGTAATAATTGCCCTTTACTCATTTCCTGAATCAGAAGTCAACTTCAGCTTCGTCCCTAATGGGCGAGCTAATCACTTTGTTTACGTATGACTGGCGTCCAACTTCCGACTCGGTTAATGCCTAAAGGGAAACTCTCCATTTCCCCAGGGGGCCTCCCTACCGTAGCACGCTGTCTGTGCCAGATCCACCTGTGGTTTCTTTTCTTCCATTTTTTCCCCCCTCCTAAATAAGCTCATTCATACGAAAGAGGATTAGGGCCACCGAAAAAAAAAGTCAGAATTCTGAGATTAAAGTCAGGATTCTGAGATTAAAGTCAGAAAGTCAAAATTCTTTTTTTTTTTTTTCGGTGGCCCTAATCTTCTTCCATACATTCATATTCAATTTGACACAGAAGCTGCGGCATATGTCACCGAATCAGTGACGGATGTATGTATTTGTTTTTTTTGGTTTAAAATAAAATAATATATTCAGTCTGACACAAAATCCCTGGGATATGTCACAGAAGCTAGAAGCTGCCGTTATTAGGCTGTGACTGGTCGTGGTTGCAGCAGGCCACTTTCTGGTCGTGGCATCCTGTGCTGCTGGGCCGCGGCAGCACGTGGCACCTTACTGTCACCGGAAGTGCCTCGGTAGCTGCCACTGCCACGATTTGAGCTCGGCCCTGCTGCTTCACACAGACCAAACCGGGATCAGGAGGTGGGACTAATGTCGAGCCGGGCTTCAGTATAATTCAGTTGAATGCGCATCAACAGATTTCTTTAAAAGGTCATAAAATCAGTCACAGACTCACTGACGCGCACGCCATACCTCACACCAAACGAACAGCATCTTTTATTGGAGGATTATGAGGAATTGAAACACATCCCACACAAGATAGAAAACTGCTGCTACGATAACAAACGATAGCGGATAGATTATTGAATTCGTAATTAGCCCCAAAAATTTCTTACAACACTTTAGTTTCTTTATCAGCCATTTGTGTAATTCTCTCAACACATGCAATAATCTGCTAGCCTGGTCTAGAGCAGACTAGCTGCACAGGATAAATCACCATGGTAACTTATGCGTAGTGCTTTTGTGAAACCTTATTGAAGCTTCATTAAGCCAGGAAATCCGGAAAATCCCGGCTTAATCTGGTATTTTAGTTTTGTGAAACAGCCCTCTTGTGTTGATTTTGTCTTTAAATACACACAGTAGTTTTAATTGCTGAAAAAATCACAATGTTTTTAAACAGCAAATAAAGTTCTTTCATTTTAAAGTGATGATTTAACTTTCATCTGTTGTGCAAGGCCTCTCCAAACTAATCTCCTGGCATGAATTTCAATCTCAGCCCATATTGATAATGTGCCTGTAGAGTATGTTAAATTAAAAAAAGTTTGGATGAAAGTCTTTACCATGACAGTTGTTACTTTGTCTTTCCAAGTGATTTGAATTGCAAAGAATTGTACACACTGATCAAGATACAGCTCACATATGATTTTCCCCTCCTACTTGTGACCGAAACTGAAACTCAATGCAAAAAGGTGGATAGCTTTGTTGAATTACAGTGAAAATTACAAAGAATGTTTTGTATCTCATTAAAATCCAAGGTTTGTTAATTTTAGATGATGTCTGCGTCACTGTCAACGTCACTGGCACGCTTTCACTACATAATTGTCATGTTTCATGTCATCTGCTTTGGTTGCCATGTGCGTTACACACGTACCAGATGTATGTTATTTCCTGATGTGGTTTTGTTCTTTTTCTCTTTTCACACACCAAGAGGCAAACTATAGAGTGTTGACGGATGCTCTGTTCTAGTAGCATAATGACAAACAAAAGCGTGACGCTAATAATTTGATTTCACTCTTTTCTGCTTCACACACCTCAGGTATGTATTCCTGCTCCCTGGAAATAAACATCTGCAACAGCTGCTGATGTTTACTTAAGAAATAAGCTTTGCTTCAGGCTTCCTTCACAGGCTCTGTTTTTGTACCCTTGGGCCTCTAGGAACCATGCAGAGGCATTTCTCCTATCTGCCAACACAAGTCCTGCCCCAGCCTGCGCATAACTCCTTACATGTAGATCATTTAACTTGTGAACCTTTGGAATTAGTGGAAACGGGCCCTGGGGCTGATCCACAAAAACTGGGACATGGGTGAAAGACATTTTACAGCCTGTAGTAAAATGGGTAATTACGTGTTTTATGACTGTCTGCCCACGGGCAGATGGTTTCCAAGAACCGAGTGTATTTTCCGTTTCGATTCAGAAGCATACATGCTTCATGTTTCTTATAATGCTATCCAGAGATAACTCCGCCTGCTACTTTCCACCATGTATGTGTGAGATCACATTTCTACCTCCTCCCTCTGTGTACTTCCCCTCCCTCATTGGCAGATAGGTCTCGTGTACGCTGCCGACCTGCTGCTGACATTTAAGTCGCAGCTGCTTTCAGGAAGTCAAAAATAATAAGAAAAAAAATATTAGGAGAAATTACAAAGACAAAGGTCCACGTACTTTGTGGTAATTGCTTTACTAGCTGGTGATGCTCTCACTCGTTGAGGTGGACAATGTGAGACTGTGGAGACTGGATTTTAAATTATGAGGATTTTTCTTTCTCTCTGAAGAACATTTTCTGACCAGCAGACTGAAGTTGTAACATCTGTGGAACGTGTTCCACTCCTTGGCAGGAAGACAGATTTTCTTCTTCAAACACACAACTCTGAACGAAAACAGGTGAGGCTATTCTTGACTAAAGTTATAAATGTGAAATATCTAACAGAATACTTATATATAAAAAAAAACATCTTAGAAGTAGTAGCACAAGGGTTAAAACAATGCTAATCTTGTTTTTTTTTAATGTTTCATCTGTTTGTTTTAATTTTAAAAAAAGCTTATTTTGTTACCCTAACAGAACCTTTTTTAACAGACACAATGCCTGGATTTATTGTGTGGTAATGTTTGATTTTCTAGTTTAATGTTTAGAAATTTCCAGAGGACACTTTGAAATGTCTCAGATTACAGGAGGAGGCTGTTTGAGAAGGATGAAGTTATTGATTTGACTTTAAAATTATGGCTTTTGCTTTGCCTGGTCAAGCAGTGAAGCTCTAAATAAGACATATTTCCAGTCTCTAAAAGAGGAAGCAACACTCATCTACACCTCAAACATTAGCACAATTATGAAACGGAAAAGCAGAATGTTGTTCTTGTAAAAATATTGCGCGACAAAACTCTGAGAACTAAAGACAAATGCTGGTAGTTTCAATAATTTCAATTTTTTTTTTTTTTTTTACATATTCTACATATTCTTGTTACATGTACTTTTTGTGTTGCTGAGAAACAAACTGGGTACGCAGGTGCGTACCCAGTTTGTTTCTCAGCAACACAAAAAGAATATGTAAATGTAACAAAATAATTTCCAACAGAATTTCCAGCCTTTGTACATGTGTTCATTTTTATATTTCTGATAAATTTGCTTTGTGATTTAAACACATAACCCACATCACCCCCCAAAATAAAACAGCCACACAGGAAATAGGCCAATTTTTGTAAAGGGGTAATACCAACGTGTGGTTAGTCACACAGTCTGATTATTACAGCTGAATGTACAGCTAGAGTAAGGTTTTACAGAAGTGATCACTTCAGTTGGTTAAAACCTTGCTGTAATACAAACATACAAGTTTCCAATGTGTGTTTCTCTTGGAAAATGATTTGAATGAATTTGTGAATCAAACCACCACAAAAGCAGCTCTGATGCTGCACGGATTCTCCGTTATTGGGTTTTTGGTATGTTAATTCCACTACAGGCGCCCTGAGCCTGTAAACAGAGCAGCACGAGCCAGATGGAGGAAGATAAAAATGGTCAGGAGATGAAAAATAAAAACATCACTGATCTCTAAGAAATGAAAAGTACAAAACATTTTTTTTTTAAAAAACCCCCAAACATTTCAACTACCTTTTTATTCCCAGAATCAACCCAATAATATTGTTTTAAATGTCTATGCAAGAGAGTTTTTTAAAGAATCGCTGGGCGACACTAATAGCATTTTTGAAGGGTCGGTATTGATGACTAAATCAGGAAGACAATAAAAACATCAATTTGCATGATGGGTCAGGTTTGCAATATTAAATCTTTGAGCCAGAGTCACCAACTGAATACGTCTTTGCCACTTCAAATTAAAGCTGGGCAGCGAATTAAACTGTCAGCCTGTCTCTGTGAGCATGCATTTAAATCAGTAACTGAATCTGACAATGGGTTGTTTATCTCGCCACAGAATTACAAATATGCACAGCAAAATTAGATTTAGCCTGCATTAGAGAGAGATTGATGGACACAACCTATTCAGACTCTGAAGTCTGTCTATGCTGCTGCTCGTAAACTAAGGATTTGTAGTTTACGAGCAACAAGAAAGAGCTTTTGTGTTTCAATTCATGGGGTAAAGTTGTGGAACAGATTAAATGAGGAGTTAAAACAAAGTCAAAATTTAATACAATTTAAAAGGAAATATAAGGAGGTCATTTTCACAAGATATACAGTAGAAATATGGGTGAGAGATAACACTAATGTGTATATGTAAATTGAGTCTAGTGAATATGAGTGTGTGGGTATGGATGTATATATTTAGACATATGTAAACCCAGATAAAATGGAAAATTAATTAACCTGTTTATTTTTATTTTTGATAAAACTTATGAACTCCTACCCCCTAAACTCACAATATTTTCAGATGGACCCACATTAATAGATCCAAAGTTTCTTACTTCTTCCTACTCCTTTTCGAGCATGTTAAGATGACTGTGGTGCAAAAAGATGTCTTTTGCATTCTTTGTTTTTGTGCATAATTTTATACTGCTATAATTTTCGAAATAAAGTTTAATTTCATTTCATGCTGTTCAGAGTGGATGGAAAGTTGCATTCAAATATTTATTATGTGACAGTAACGTGCAGCACGCCAAAAAGAGATGCACAACATGAAAACACACTTTTATATAAATGTGTTTTGTTTTCTTAATCTTTCAGGTGAACTTCCAAAACCAGACAGCGGCTGAACTCTGAGGACATGATGAACGTCACACCCACAGCAATTTTAGCCACGACAAATGCTACACATAAACCATGTGTTGATATCGAGCCGAGTCCTGTCAGCGACTTCCTGATGGCTGTTTACATCCTGGCTTTTGTCTTTGGCTTGACTTTCAATGTGCTGACTTTGTACCCAATATACAAGCAAGTAAAGCAGCAGAACGTTTTGGGGATCTTCCTGCTCAACCTGTCAATATCAGACTTGCTATTCATCTTCACCATGCCGCTTTGGATAAATTATTACCGACGGAACCATCGATGGGGACTAGGTGTGGAGACCTGCAATGTAGCAGGATTCTTCTACTACTCCAACATGTACATCAGCATGTATCTGCTGTGTTGTATCTCTGTGGACCGCTGCCTGGTGGTCTGTTACCCATTCCGCTTCAAGCCCCACCGTACATCTCGATACGCATGGGTCCAGTGTGCCGTAGTTTATGCTTTGGTTATGATCACACACATATACATTCTGCAAAATGACGAATTAACAGATGCTCATGATGACACATACAGCAGTGACCGTTGTTATGAGACCTACCCAATTAAGCGTAATGTGGCCATGTTTAATATGATCAGAGTGGGATTAGGCTTCATACTACCACTGCTCGTGTTGGGAGTGAGCTACTGGAAGGTGCTGGCCACTGTGGGGAAAAGTCCCGCCCTGAGTGCCTCAGCTAAGAGGAAAGTTTGTCTGCTATCCTATGGAGTAATTGGCATCTTCTCAGTTTGTTTTGCTCCCTATCACATCCTCCTCTTTGTGCGCTCACATGTCAGATTCTTCAACACAGAAGAAGTTCACTGTGATTTTGAACGTAAGATGCACTTCCCCTTCTCCAGCACTCTGGCACTGTCCAGCCTGAACTGTGTCGTGGATCCTGTGCTCTATGTTCTGGTCAGTAATAGTGTAAGAGATGAACTGAAATTTTGCTGTAGAAGTGATGAACAGAAAGGGATGGAGGACTGCAGGCTGACTTCGGGTAAAAAAGAAACATCTAAAGAGAGTGCTTTGATATGAAGGGTAGACGGACTGTGATGTATTATTTGTTTGTATGTACAATATGTATTAGCCCTTACGGCCTCAATTACAGAGTAACTTAAAACTGCTCATTCCTGTGATACAGATGGGAGTTGTGATGTAAAGAAATAAGATTGTATCAGATGTTTTCAGAAACATGTTCCCTCTTCTATGTGACATGTGAACCAGTTTAATTCAACTGAAAAGCTGAAAAACCTGCAAAGGGGAAAACACAAAAAGATAAAATAGCACCAATAACCATATACAGTAAGTGCACATACGCTTACACTTGTTATTTCAAGTGTTTTAGTGTGCATAATAACATACTAAAAAGTGTTATTATGCGCCTTTTAGTGTACATTTAATCTGCCTCTACATCTATTATCAATTGTAGCTAAACTGATTAACCTGAAGCTCAGAAATTGTAGCTTTACTTTTCTTGTTTTGCTTCAGAACTGATTAGCAGGCTTCCCCGAGGAATCTATTCTAGTATCGTGACTCCAGGTTTAGTACAGTTTTTCACTTGAAACCAGAATTAAAATCTGAGACAAAATCTGCTGGATTATCTGGGAGGGTTGTGAAAAAGGTCTGGTAGATTCTGAGATTTTCAGGCAGAGTAAGCAAATATTGGTTTGACAAGGAGTGTTAAGTCTCAATGCTGTTATTGAATCAAAAGTTGTTTTTTTAATGTGTTATTTATTTTGCATACACATGCAAACCACACCAGGCTGGTATTAGTATGTCAGTTTAGTATTTTTGCCCAAGTAAAAGTTTTTTTTTTTTACTTAAACTGAAAAAGTTGAACTTGATAAATGTGACAGTGCATTTGAAAAAAAGTTTGGAAATGTTTCACTTACTAACTTCAAAAATGTCCTGAACTTTTACCGAATGTGTGGACGTCTAGGCGTCTGTTTCTCCCGCTCTGCACAGTATGCATAGAGGAAGAAGGCTGTGAGATGTTTGTGTCGCATTGTAGTCTTTTGGCTTAATTGCTCCTGAGGCTTCTCTAAGTGGCAGACAATTTTTGTTACACACTTACATTGAACCAGCCTTTTTACTTTATTTTCATTCTGTGCACATTGCATATGTGTACCATGCAATTCTTGAAGTGTAAATAAAAGCATGCATGCAATTTCCACCACAAATTAATATCAAAACTCTTAAACTTTGGAGACCTGTTGCTGTGGAACCCCACACCCTCCAAAAACCCCTCTGGTTTGAACAAGTGCACAGTGTTGAGGTTGTTCAGTTTTTGCAGCTGGCATTTTAATAATTGTCAAATGAAGGTGAAAAACACTGCAAAGCCCATATGTCCAAGTACATAGTCATTATTTTGCGCATAAAGATAATCATAAATCCAGCACAGCTGTGCCACTGTGTGCCGCGCGTTTGTCAAGTAGGCGAGAAAAGTAATCAGGAAGCATGAGTGCATCTGAGTGTGAATGAGGCATAATTTTATTCCCATTTGAGCTGATCATTTGAAAAGAAGCATGGTACAAAAAAAGGAAGAGAGGGAAGAAAGGAAGAAATAAGGAAAAGAAAGCAAAAAAGTAAGAAATAAAGTTTATGGACTTATCAACTTTTGGCCCTGTATTAATGGTAGCTATTTCAGAAATTCTTCCAAGTTTAAATGTTGCATGTTGACCAGGATACAAGAGAAAGGCTGAGACAAACTCACATAAACAAACGTAACCTGTTTGTGGGATACAATACTCAGCATAACTAATCAAACTTAAACATACCGCAGACTTGTATTTATATACGTGTCACTTGGGGTTTATTGCCTCTTCCTTTCTGGCTTCCAAGGTGTTTGTTAAACCTTGCCGTCTAACCTATGTGTGAAAAACAGTTTTTTGACCATTTCCTCTTGCAGAATGCATGCATTTAAAACTATACTTCTGTGAAGAAGGTGTTTGTAATGCACTTCCTTGACATGCCATTAGTGATAAAGGCATGTCACTGTCAACAAATAAGACCTTTGTTAAGAGTTTACATTTGTAGCCCTAGGTAACTTGAATGTTATATAAGAAGTGAACATAATAAATCTTCCACAGGCTGAGTTTGATGTGAGGTCAGATGTGCTCATTTGAATTTTCTCTCTGAGGAATATAACACATACATTATCATCTGTGTAAGCTTTTATTCAATTATGAAATGTAACCAGTTAGAGTATAAAAATTAAATCAGATCAAGAGACGAGACTTTTTCTGAACACGTTGTATTCTAGAGGACCTTGTTGTTAAAAGATTTTATGTATTCTTGCGTCGTGTTCTTTTGTTGTAAAGAGCGTCGCTAAGAAATAAAATGCATTATTATCAATGTAAATGTGGAAGAGTTTTAAAGTAGAGAAGAAGAAGCAGAAGAAGAAGAAGAAATTGTGCTCACCACATCTAGATGCCTGTGTGCATTTTGCTGTTGCCATGACAATATTTGTATTAGCAAGAAATTAAACAACCGTTCCTGTCTGGGAAGTTGGCTGGTGACAGTAAATTTGCTCAGTTTCAGTTCACAAAATTTGCGTGTTAATTGACTCTTTCCCATCACGTCTTTGGTTATTAGAATTTCACAATATCTCTTGTCAATGTAATGTCTGAGGAGTCTGTCATTTTAGTTGCTATCAGCAGTAAGTGTAAGCTATTATTATGAGCCCCAGACATACAGAAGAATGCATGTGACGCCTTCCCGCACAGATCTGCTCAATTATGCTTCACAGCTCAGTCTCTCCTGTTGACTTGGATTCCTCCGGTAGATTTTCTACCGGGCCAGTCAACAAAGAGACGGAGACGTTTTGAATGATGGCATTGATTTTCGCCGCTGTTTTAAAATTGTAGTCTCTGCCTGTAGTTCTAACAATGACAGCGAAGAAAGTGAATGAAGCTTTTACAATCCGTGTTTCAAAAATTGAATTAACATTAACAGCCCCCTGGACAGAAAACAGAAAAAGTTGCTTTGTTTTATTTTATTTGTTCATTTTTGGCTTCCAATCTCTGTAAGTCATGAATCATGTCAGCTTTGGAGATAATAGACTTCAGTTAGAGTCTATGTTCCTTGGGATACACATAAGGATGCTGCTATTTTCTCGATACAGTCAATACTAAAGTAAAATGCTCTAAATGTTCCTACTATAAATATTTAAAGGTCAGTCATGACAGGAGTGACAGCAAAGTTATTTTAATGTTATTCTTAAAGAGAAATCAGTGTCAGCACTTTTCAAGTGCCAGAGATAAATACCGGGCTGTTCCTGATCTCTGATTAGCACATCTTTGGTGTGAAGAATCATGATATGTCTTTGTATGAACTGCTATGACATTATCATGAGTAAAGTTGTTTAAAGATGGCGCATACCTCTTTTTCAATGGCCCATGGTGAGGCGTTCAGTGTGGAAAAACTGAACCGAGGCCATTTGTGCATGTTAAAACAATCAACTGTGCTGTACGGATGGCTTACACATGATCTTTTTCACACTTTGCACCCAAACCAGACATACTCTCATGGTTTGGGTGGCCTATTTAAGATGCAAACCCTCCAGCTGCACTCTAAATTTTCTGCCTTCCTGCCTTCTGCTGCCAGCTTGTGCTTCTCCACCACCTGATCACCCAATTGGGGACGGAGTTCAGAGTATCTTTGCTAAGTTCCTGACATAAGGCAGACAAGCTAAGGGGAGTGGAGATATACTAGACTCTCCACAACATGTTGACCAGCCTGATCTTGAATTAATGAGATTCGAGCTCTAAACTTAATAAAAGGTAATAAAAACGTATTTGAACCTTTACACATTAGTTGTCTTATGAAATTATATTTATGCAAAAGCAAGGACACTAAGAGAGTTATGCACTACATGTAAGTTAAGAACAGCACAATAACTGTCCCTTTGATCTTGTAAATGTAAAGTTTGACAAAATTAAAGTTGCGGTCTAACAAAATTGAAGTTGTCATCAGACGTCCTGCGGCATCAAACACAGGTTATTAAAGATTTCTTTCTTTCTCCTGACTCAGCTTTAATGAGCCGCCTCAGGTTGCTGATGGACTCCTTGGTGAATCAATATGGTTTCATTGATTTGCTGTTATGACTCATGGCCTTATTGTGTGATGAAAGCTAGGTCTAAATGCGCTGTACAGACGAGCTATTCTTAGACATTATTTTTAGTGCTCAGTCAATTATTGTACCCTACACAAAAGTGCACTCAGAAGAGAATCATTTTTCATCTCTTTTTCCTCTATGCCCATCATAGTTTCTAAATTATACCTGATTGCTGTTCTCCAGCTGCTTGTTATGCTATTGTATACCTTTAATGAAACAGCAAGCTTTTGTAATTCAACTGAATTTACAACCACAAATCAGGGATGTGCAGTCAACAAACTAGCAATTAATCATCGTGATCATTGTCAACTAAGTTGTGTTATAAGTATTAAAGGCAAAATGTGTTTTCTACTGATGCGGTGACTGGAGCTGTGTGAAGTGGGCTTTTGAATGTAGAGCTCTTAATTGCTTTTGTGATATTGATCTTGTGTTGTAAGAAGATCAATACATTAAGCTTTGTTCACCAAGAGACACCCAAACAACCCGATCTATGATGAAGCTGCAACTTTTGCGTGGTATGCAGTAAGCAGAAAGCTACTAAGATAAGATAAAGCTCTATTATGCTCTCACGTACTGGAATGATGAATGATTTCTGATGATTTATACTGACGGTTATCAGCAAAAACAAACAGGGGTGATGAGGATGGCGCATCAAATACGGCACAGCGGGGCAACAATAAAGGTATAAAACAACTGGTAATAAATTATGCATATTCTCTCATCTAATCAAAAAATCCCAGATGGTGGTTGGTTGCTCACCTGCACTGACACCAAAATAAAGAAGGTTCCTATCAATGGATAGGATTCCTGTTTCAGCTAAGCTACAGTATATGCTCAAGCACACATAAAATTCCTCACAAGTATTTATTGAAAACCGGCTAAGAGGACTGATGAGCTCTGAGTGAAATCTGCTTTTCTCTATAGCCGCATGATGTCCCAGTTGATTATTCAGTATACTGGACAGTTGAAGCAGCAGCACATTTTTCACATTTTTAAAGGGGGCTGAGGTCAGTGCTGTGTGAGGCAGAAATTTAGAAGCTCCAAGGAGGAGCTGAGTCTCGATGAGGGATTAACCTTGTGTTGTATAAAGCTGAAAGAAAGTCAGTTTTACATAATATTCCTCCTGTAGCAAAAGTGAACAACAACCCCAAGCAGGCTGCCACACCAGAAATGGTCTTGAACTCAACAAAATCGATGTTATGGACTGACCACTGTAAAGCTCTGCTCTCAGTCCTGAGAAGCTTGTGGAAGCAAATCCAAAATGTTTTCCTTTGTCATGTAGATAAAAAGGTAATTCTACCAATAGACTGATTTAAACTCAAACAGTGAGAAAATTGCTATATCTTGCATTTTGTTCTTTTGCTGCAGTGCCACAATCTGGGAATTGACCATACTATTTCCACATTACCTCAGTGTGTGGATATGTTTGCTGTTACTATAATAAAAGGGGAATTTTGTTCATTGTCATTTCCCTATTCCAAATGCAAAAATACTTCCTACAGCAGATTGTTAACCACAAGCAAAGATTTTTATTTTGTTTTTTTCCATGGAATCGGAAAATACGATCTTCATAAAAAGGAGGCTTAATTTCTTTGCAGCAAGCATTTTTGGCAGAGATTTGTGCACATATGGTTAAGAGACTGTTTTTTTTTTTTGTTGGGTTTGGTTTACTCTTTTTTCTTTTTAACCTTGACTTTAAAGCTAAAGTGAAAAACTTTGACCTAAAGTCAAAGTTAAAATCATGTTGAAGTCATTGGTGTAACTCCATTTTCTGATTTTAACACCATGTGATCATGTTTACAAACATTTATAAGTTTTTCCAAAGAACAATAACTCTTCTTATTCCTTGTGTTAAATTGCAATTGTGCTTTTTAAAAAAAGTGTGTGTACTGTTTAACAGTAATCTTTTATAGATCTTGAATCAAACATTAACCACTGCGAGCTTTTATGCATAGAGGTCTGGTTTCAACAACCTTTGCATAATGAAAACCTGATGTGCCCCTCTGGACACAGGATAGAGATGATTTTAATACGTATTATACACATTTAGCATTTGGATGTGTTCGGAAGCATTCCCCCTGAGAAACCTAAGACGACTGTGACTCCCAGCATCACAAAGATTGTATCTATTGAGAAAAGCAGAATGAAGTCATTCTTTATTGCTTACCCGCAGTTAACTTGAAGCTGCAGCTGTTACAGATATTGCATTACAAACAGCAAGGATGACTTCAAGATATACTTTACGATAAGAAGATAGGGAAGAGAGATTTTTTTTTTTACCATAAACCCCAGTAGAGGATCTAAAAAACGTTTCTCGGGGGACCCGCTCTTCTAATTTCAGCTCAACGTTCCTAAACATAATTTTGAGTCCTTTTGCTAATAATCCATGAACTATCACTGCTACGCAGCCCTACTAAATGAACAGTTCGTTCATTATAAATGAGCTTTGTAGCTCATTTATTTCTTCATTAACTTGCTTGTTTGCATATTTCAACATTACATTTGAGCAGTTTCAGTATTTAGCCAAATCTGTAAAGCCTTTTAAAAACGTATTTACTTTTTTTTTGGTTAAACTTAATGTTTAGTTTTTAAATGCAAACATATTAATGTTGTCCAGTTTTGTCAAAATTTCTTAAGCTCCTTTCCCAAACATGTTCACTAAATGAAGGAATTTACAAAATATCTAGTTTATTGTTATGAAATTTAAATTTTAGGAACCTGCAGAGTTTCTGTAAAACAACTTCTGCTAAAACAACAGGAGGATGTGAGTAGGTTGTAAATTTAAATGAACTCAACAGTTCACTGTGAGTAGTGTAGTGTTAAAGTATTATCAGCTTGTAACAAACTGTGAAAGTAGGAGAGACAGTGTATTTTACATGCACCAAGTCATAGTTTGGCTTTAAATGTGCTGAGTAAGATGTTTGTTTGTTAGTTTTTTAAACAAACAAGCATTGTGTAATGCAGAATTAAACTGTCGACATTTTAATTCACTTCACAAAGTGAATGTTGACAGTTTAATGAATGTTTTAATGCCTAATGCTTTGGGTGATAAGCTCATGTTTGCTGACACTGAGCGCTCATTCAAATTCAATTTGCACTTTCATATCAAACTTCATAAGACAGGAAAACATAGCTAACCTTTAACTCTATAGTGGGAGAGTGGCTACACATAATTACTTATTATTATTAATAATGAATTTTTTAAATAACAAACATTAATAATAATAATAATAATGATTATCATCATAGAGGTAATGAAAATAAAAGAAACAATAGCTTCACATCCTAAATACAAAGTCTTGGCAAAACAAATCTTGATGAAACATACCTATTATTACGTAAACATTAAATTTCATAATTGATAATAGAAAAAAGCTACGCAGTGTTATTGGTATTTTAATGCAAAATGTATTTTTTCGTGTTTGAAAAAATACATGAAAACATCATGTTTCATGTTTGACAAAAATAATTACGCGTCTATGCTGGACTTGGATTATGTTTAAAAAGACAGTGTGTGTGGGAACTAGTAAATGTGGAGCATGTCAAAAATGAAAGAAAACATTAGACTCATATCAGTCTTAACCAAACTGAAAGCACCCAGTTACCTTGGCTTGGCCACCTCCACCCTTCATCGCCGTCTCTTCCTCCCCCTCACTGTTCTGTCTTGTCTATTCCTGCTTTGTGTTTGCATTACTGGCAGAACTGAGTAATTTTTTGCATGTTTGTGATTTGTTAATTCCAGTGAAGGAGCAGTGGTCCACCCATTTTCCTGTGTCTGTGCAGAAGTTCATAAGCCTAGTCTTAGTCAAGAGTTTGTGAAGCAACGTCTGACCCATATGCTTTTTACCTGCCTGCTCTGTTGTGACTCATAGAGAAGATTAAAAGTCATAGAGCTCCTTCTAAGAATTTTACTCTGTGCTTTGTGAAACTAATAACACAAAGTACACACAAAGCTAAGCAAGCAAAACAAGTTTTGTGTGTCTTTAGTACACGCAAAACGTCTTCAGTCTGTAACATCTGCTGTGTTGCAAGACAGCTATGTTCCAGAGAACTGCAAAGTAATGGCGACTGTGAAAAAATGTCCAGACAACCACTGAGTGGTTTCTGATGGCATGTCATGGTAGAAAAATCTTAAAGCACATAGATTTCTATGTTCCAGTGCATACCTCAGATTGTGTATTGTTTTCTACTGATGTGCTTTTGACTTTCAGTTTTAGATGTCAGCAGGTGTGCATCTGAAGTATTTTGTTTTTGACAGGGGGGAATTTGAGTTATGGACATGTGCAACACATTACCAGGTCATTAACTGAAAAATAAACCTTTTAAAGTGGATTCTGATATGTGAGATGTAGTTTTTCCAGATCTGGACCTCTTGACAGATGGAGGGAAAGTTCATGCAGCTTTAATTAATTTCAGTGCCACAATGTGTTTCTTTATTTTTTTTAATCATTATTAATTTCTCTCTAACTTCTTTACAGAAAATAATGTTACATTCACAAAGTTTAATGTATTTCACTAGAATTGTATGTGTTAGAACAACATATAGCGTAGCATAGTTGTGAAGCGAAGGTTAACTATACACAGTTTTCAGCATTTCTTTGCAACTACAAACAATAAAGGTGCTGCATGCATTGGTATTCAGCACTCCAAAGTTAATGCTATGGAATTACAGCTGCACGTCTTTTAGGATACACGTCTAGAAGATGTGCGCAGGTGTTGGTTGTTGTCTGCTTGATGTTGTCTTCCTCCTCAGCTCTGTCATTCACCTGATGCACCTGGGCTGCATGAGTGTTGTTTCTTAGCAGGCTGCTGCCACAATACCCGAGAGTCACTTCCTCATCAACTTACCTGCTTTAAAGGCCCCGGCATGCTTATTGTTTGCTAGATAATTAATGCTAATGGTAATTCTAGTTTCTGGCTTTCTATATTGTTAGTTTCTCTGGTACATATACCACAGCTTGGCTCGCACGCCACTCAAAACTTCTCCAAAACATTATCTTTGAACTATTTGGTGTTGCTTGTTCCACAGTGCTTTATGGTACCCCATAAAACAGTTGTATTTATGGAAAATGACATTTACATTGCAGTTGGCTTGGCTTGTGAAGGCAATTGGTTGCGCTGTTTTATTTAGGAGTATCAGAGTAAAGGGGGCTGAATATAAATGGATGCCACAATTTTTAGATGTTTATTTGTTAAAGAGAATATACTGTATCCGTTTCCTTCGGTATCCATGTTTTGTTGGAATAGGTTGGTAGTTATAACATGACAAAATGCACAAAAGGTCAAGAGATTTGAATACGTTTGCAGATTACTGAATGTCACTTTCCTTGGGAAGGGAGTTAATATTTATGATGAATAAGTAATTACTTGAAATGATTTGCTAAATGTTGCCACAAAGAGTTTCATATCATTACAGAAGATTGCAGATCCTGAAATGCTCATCGATATTTATTTATGATTCATAAATCTGCAAAGGATCTTCTTTAGAAAAATCCGCAATGAATGTCACAGAGGGACAACCACAATGGAAAATTTACAGTTTATTTTAATTTTATTGCTGATCCTGAAATGTTTACCGCCATTTATTTATGATTCATCTTCTTTAGAAAAATCAGCAATGAATGGCACAGAGGGACAACCACAATGGAAAATTTACTGTTTATTTTTACTTCCCTCTCCACCCCTATTACATCAACTGACTTCTATGAAAGTTTGATCTTCTTCTTCTCCTTCCTCCATTTTATTGAAACACTTTCTAACAATACTAAACAAATATTTATTTTCTCAGGTTACCAGGAAATAGGCATGGAAAGAACATTAGGAGACAGCCCCAACTATAATTAACATTTTTATTAGCAAATCTAGGCCACAAGTCTCCAACCGCGTCAGAACCAAGTTAAAATCACTAGATTAAAATCACTCTTTGTTAGAGGTGGATCTTGACAAGGAATTCACCGAAGAATATATTCCTATAAATCAATAAGAGGACTCCGCTGTCGGGCAACACGCAGCACGGTAATATGATTGTTAAAATGTAAGAGCTGGCGTTTGCGCCGCTGTCGATGGGAGCTGTTAATGCCTTTATGCTGTGCTGGGTGTTTCTGCTCCTACAGGTACCTTCACCAAATAGTTCATGTGTTTTGGGATTACTGTTGGACAAGCAGACTAGATATTCTTGTAATATTTTGGTAAAACCCCTTTCACTCTTAGATTATTCTACTCTTTTATTTTTGTGTAAAAAAAATCAAAAAACTGAAGTCAAGTAATCGTAATAACTTATTTTTCTGGTTTAAAAATGATTTGCCATAGGTGCTTTGAAACCATTGATCATGCTTGACAATAGCTCAGTAAGAGTGGTGTCACAGCAGAGATGCTTATGAGTGACTGTTCTGGTTATGCTCTGAATATTAAGATAAGTATTAAATGAATTTAGCTTCTCCAGACACATCCAAATGACTGTTTATCAACTCTTTATGAATCTGACATTTCGAACACTGGCATTGCAATCATTTGGATTTTTGTGGTTTTTTTCCATTTCCCTCATAACCTGAAAATGTACACTATTTACAAAAACAAACATTTCTAAATTGAAAAGATGTCACTGTGAAGTAAAAGCATCTAAATAAAATAGCACACTATATAAATAAAAAAAATAAGCCAGTTAATGCACATTTCATCACTAAATCAAGGTGATTTATAAGGCAAGCGAGGCAGAAACAAAAGAAAGAAAAAATACACATTTGCCATGTGTATAATAAAAGAAATATACTTCATTTGCACTTTTCCTCTTCTTGGCTTGTACTCCATATCTGGTGTGAAGGATTCATTGTTCAGCCTGCTTTCTGAAGTGCTTTTATCCATTGTCACTAGTCTGAGCCTCAGTCTTCAGCGTGTGTCTCCAGCCTCAGGGCTGGTTTATGCCTCTGCTGAGCTTTCTAAAACTTCAGTCAGCTGAATGTCGAGGCCACAAGCTTTGCTATTCAAGAAAAACACAGATATCCAAAAGGATGGCTTAAGCTGTCTTGTACGTCATCATCAAGCTTGGCATCATACACCCTGGTATAAATCATTGCCTGTTTGTGGTATCTGTGGTGAGACACAAAACAGGACTAAATGTCTTGAGGTTAATAAAAAAGCTGAAAAGCCATGAGGGAAAATGGTTTAAACGAACACTTAGCCTGTGTTTGGCATTTTCTCATATTTCTGAACGTCAATTTAAATGTTAGGATGTATCATGTGGCTTTGCATGACAGGAGCTGTTACTGAAGTCGCCTCAAACACTCCGCTCCTGGACGGCGCGCGCTCAACCATTTCCCCTCGACGACTGCGGCAAGGACAGAGGTAGCCTTTCAGATGCATGCGCACCTTGCTGTGCAGAGAGGCGTAGATGAAAGGGTTGTAACACGCAGAGCTCATAGCCACTAAATGGCAGCAAACTTGCAGGACGTTTATGTAGCGTTTCCCAATGATAAGGAACTCTGGGTCCAAGTCCAGCAAAAGGTTCAGCACCTGAACAATATGAGACATATGAAAAAAATTTTTTTAATTTAGAGTACATGAAGAGTAAAACATGATGTCATTTTGTACATAAATAGTTCAGAATTTTTATTGTGAGGTTTTGTTCAAAATTTCATAGAGCAATGGCATGCCAATGGTTATTTACACAGGAAATGGAGAAGAAGGCGATGCACCACTATGATCTTCCTGTCTGAAAGACGGGAGCATCTGAAGTATTTCCTGTGACTGTAACTGAAACAAGTGAGGGGGTGGATAAATCAACAAAGATAGTGCCACTTCATAGCACCATCAAGTAACTGTTACCTTCAGTTGTTATAAGAAATGCTGTATATATCAAGTATGCTGAATTTAATGCCTTGAAATTGGGTCTTTTTCTCTTTAACTTCTCTTTAACCCAGCTGCTGTCTTAAGCGATGGGGTCATTTGGACCCTGTGTGCACGGGACAACCCCTGCCCCACACTGGTGAAAGTTCAACAAGGTTTTATTATATAAACGTTTAATGTAAGCAAATACTGAGCTGTCCCCAGATGTTCTAACACCATGCAGTGTAATGAAGTTCTGCTGCTGTCGGGATTATGATCCAGGATGGCACTAGGAGGAGGGAAAGGTGATTAATAATAACCGTGGAGATACTAAATAATGAACTGATTACAAATGCTCAGGGCTTATGGGTGCTGAAAAAAAAAAAATCAAAGTTCCTGAAGAGAATCAGTCCATTCACAGAGGTTGGGGTTGACAACCTCTGTAGACCTAATGAAGTAGCCACTCGTTTCTAAATTACACACACAGGAAAAAACTGGATAATTTTAGAAATTTCAACAGAACAAATGTGTTTATTTTATAGTAATATTAAGTAACCTCAATGAATTTTTGTTCTCAGGTTGTAGAACAGAGAACAGCATCGAACCCAAAAGCAAAAAGCATATTTTCATAGTTCAATTATTCCAACTTGAAACATTTACATTTAGGAGAATGGGAAAATCATTTAAAGCCCAGTGAAATTAAAGAGACCAAAGAAGCTCATTTTCCATTAGCTTTATTCTGTTTCACTTGCAGAAACTATTTGCATGAAAGTAAATTAAAAATGGCCGAAGGACCCTTTCATATTATTTTCATTCATTATAGGAAAAAGAAAATGTTTCATGTTATTATTGGTCAAAGTCATTAAAACCCAATGAGGAGGGTCTAAAGAGTCAAATGTGTGCAAGTTTATACACTCCTGGGCTGTATTAGCTTCAGCCTGTGGGACCAAATATTACAGATTTCTAATAATTAAAGATGTCCGAAAAGTTACCTGATGCAGGTAAGTTATTGACCCCTAGTAGCAGAAATTAATTTAAAAAAAAAAGTCTTAAGTCCCTTTGAGTTTTTCATTCAAAAACCGCTTTAGCAGTTTAGAAGATACCAACACATTTTGAAGTGTCAGTGAGGTGATTGTATTTGACCACGGTAGTACTAACCTGTTTAACATAATCTGCCAACATCAATCAAAGGGTTACTATCTTTGACATGCAGAGATTATGCTTATGAAGATGATTTCCTCTTTGAGGCAATCAAGCGACAGCCCGGCACGATTGCAAATGTGTCTGTAGGCTGCATGGAACGCCACTGTTGTTGTGAAATGAGTCTTTCTCACCTGTTAAGCTTTGCAGCATAATCAGAGTGACCTTAAAATGATGTTCTCATCAACCACTACGCTGTGTAACTTCATCCTCTCCTTAGTCCTTGTAATAATGAAATCCTAATCTTTTAGTCTTCGTAGCTCATTGAGAAAATAGTGTCGGATTTGCAGACTCTATTACTTCAACATGGCTCTCGGTCATAAATGATGCAGAAAATCTAATCTCGCTGGCAAAAGTTTCATTTTTGGCCTCTTCCCTGCTGTTGTGTTTATCATTTGCCGGTTGATACCAATAGACGTAGAATGGAAATTTGATCTCCTGACATTCAGCTGAATCAGATAGAAAAGGGGGTAATAAATAAATAAATAAATAATAATAATAAACAGTAAACACTGGTAAACATCAAGTGGCTAGTTATTTGCTTTTGGTTTTGCTTGCTCGGTAATTACCTGAAGAGGCAGCCAGCACAGTGCAAATGCTAGCACTGAGGCCACCAACAGAGTAAAGGTCTTTTTTCTTCTTTGACTCCAGCGCTGTTGACTGCTGGATGCCTCCCCAGGCACTGAATAGCGCTTAAGGCTAACAGTGATGGCGCAGTAGGAGATGCTGACGGACAGCAGCGGGATCATGTAGGAGGTTGCAAGGATGAAGCAGGAGTATAACAACCGCAGATTGCCGCTGTCGGGCCAGAATTCCTCACACACCACCAAGTCGATCCCACTGGGACGAAGGTCCAGATAGCGAGTGTAAAAAGACGGAGGTGCAGCCAAGGCAAGAGACAAAAGCCAGACACCCAGAGTCACTGCACCACAGCCCCAGACAGAAATTCTTTTCCTTACTGGGTGAGCTGCGATGAGGAAATGAAAAAAAAAAACAAATGGAAATAAACAAGAAGGAAAGCATTAGGAACTTATTGCTTTCAAATCCACTTCAGAGAACTAATAATATACAGACTTGGACAAACCTGTTGGCTCTCCTGATCAAGAAGTGTGCAAAAAAGCCCTAAAATGAATTAATATTGTATTCCTCTATGCATATTGTCAAACTAAAAGGCTTAAAAAATCAAAGTTAGGAAAAGTTAGGTTTGAGTTAGGAATCCAATGTTAAGAAAAAATTAACATTAAAGAGAAGCACGTTATTCGTTTGAAATAAACAAAACTTAAGCATTTATTTTTGTTTTTGTTTTAAATTGATTAATATTTTCAGGAACTTCTAATTAGTAATCCATCACTTCCTGTAAATATGACTTGACATAAAGGCCCATCTGTTTTGACTACTGGTCATTACACTACATGAGCATCCATAATTATCCTGCCACTACTAACAATAAGGAGGATTTTGGTAAACTGCAGCATATAGTGGCATCAGGTCGCCATTACAACCAATAATTTAGTTTTAAAATTTTATTTAACCCTTATTTCAGCAGGAAATAAATTTTAAAAAACCGATTGAGATTAAAAACTGATTTTTCGATGGAATCCTGGCCAAGAGGCAGCAAGAAATACAACACAGAGCAATTAGCAATATGCCCACCGTGCTAACTGATTGATTTAGATTAATGCAGAAAAAAATAGTTTCTTACCAAACATCACAAATGTATGAATGAAATATGGTAAAGCTGAAAAGACTAAGATTGGGAGTTTAAGCAGCAAATACTCAAGATGGGTCTGGTTTTGATCAAAATACTGAAGTATGGTGGAGAATCTGAGATGCTGTGGGTCTTCCACTTGCAAATGTTCTCAGTACCTTGTTATATTATCAAATTATTATTTTTTATTTATTTTTTGTTATTTTACAATAAAAGATTAATTAATTTTAAGGTTCTTTAGGCATTTTCACTGGAGTAAACGGCAATCTTCTCTTAGATCAATACATTATCTACCATATTAATGTAAATATATAGCTTTATATGGTGCTTAGTTTCTATGCAGATGATATTTATTGAGTATATGCAATAAATTCATATTCCAAAGCATAAATGTTAAGTTATTTACCTACAACAATGTAGCGATCAACAGCAATGGCTGTGAGTGAAAGCACCGAGGCAAACACTGTGGCACACTGCAGCAAGGGCACCAAGTGGCAGAGAGGTTGTCCGAAAGCCCAGCCATGGCTGTCGAAGGCGTAAGACACAGTCAGTGGGACACAACTTAAACACATCAGCAGGTCGCCAGCCGCTAAATTACCAATGAAGAAGTTGGTGGCATTGTGGAGCTTTTTGTCTGCCAAAATGCAGGCCAACAAAAATGAGTTTCCAACACCTGCCACAACCACCACGAGGCAGTAGAGAGGCAAAAAAAGAGGTTTGAACCGTTGAAGAAGCTCCATCCCAACAAACATGTCCAGTGGGTCACTGTGATTGAGTCCTTGGCCTTTGTTGCCTTCTGGTCCTCCTGTTGCTTGAGTAACGTTTCCAGTCAAACCAAAGTCCTTATTCATAAAGATGTCCATGTCCATGCAGGTAAACCTTAAAAGAAAGGCAAAAATGAATCATTAATTACTCAAATTTGATGAATGTAATAAGTCATTATCAAGGGATTTCAATACCATGACTAGTCTGACTAAGTTAGAGTTATTGTATCTAAAATAAGACAGAATTAGTCACTATGACTACCTATGATGATTGCATGTTTAATGGGCAGGAGTTTTACTTTTATGGTTTAATTCTTGAACAAACATGTATGGCACAAAAAACGTCTGCAAACCTACAAGTTGCTCTGAAAACAGACCACAGGGATGGTCTACATTTTCATTTGTGACTGTGCATTGCAGGAGTGGGCAACTCCAGGCCTTGAGGGCCGGTCTCCTGCAACTTTTAGATGTGTCTCTACTTCAACACACCTGAGTCAAATAATGAGGTCATTAGCAGGACTCTGGAAAACTTGACTGCACTTGGGAGGTGATTCAGCTGTTGGATTCAAGTGTGTTGAACCAGGGAGACATCTAAGAGTTGCAGGACACCGGCCCTCGAGGACCAGGACTGCCCACCCCTGATTTAGAGGGTTCGATTGTGTTGTAAAGGTAGCTTGTTGCCAGAAGATGAGGCACAAGGCAGCTTGAGTTGCATCATGCTGTGCACATTGGCTGAGAAAAACAGAGTGCGAACGGGAAAATGGGCCCCAGGGAAGGAAGTAGCAATATCATAGACTTCCTGCCAGGGACGTCCCATAACATAGTTTGGCCCACAGACAACCGAAGAAACTCTCAATCCATTTGAGTGTGATATTTGCTCTGACTAACTATAAATGATAGTTCACCTATGAAAACTTAATGCTAGTTTAGTTTCTTATATCTCAGGTCTTCTGAAACAACTCGGATCACTGGACTTCAACTGCGGGACAAGACACATTTGAGTCAATAAGAAGTTTCCTGGTAGTATGAGGTGTAGCGGTATAGAGTGGATGCCCCAAATATGGAGACTGCTGACACGTTCCCTGCATTCACTTTGAATAAAAACCCATTATTCTACAACAAATTAAATGAAGAATTTTTGAGCCACATGCTCCTCGACTAGGTTTTATAACGACTGAAAGAGACATATTTTTCTTTACAGGTCGTGTAAAACTTATTTGTTTTGTCCTTAAGTTGCACATCACCTACAAGGATCTACACAGTCTGTTAGAATACCAGAAGTTTGACCTCTGGGTCACAAGAAACCAGTTGCCCAATGTTAGCTGACATCATTCATGGTCAGAACGACAGCAGAATACGATCCGCTTATAAAAAAGTCAACATTAATGTGTTTGTATAACTATGTTTCATCTTGATAAACAAATTCATACTCAGGCAGACAGCACAGGAGAATGTATAAATCCCTGATGCTTCTAAACATGCATACACACTGACAATAATTATTCACTTGCAGATCTTTTTTATGTCTAAATGAAACAGAGTTTGAGTGTAAACTCTCCTAGGAGATCATTTAAAATATTTGTATGACTTCTCTGGGGAGCGTTCTAATGTGAAGGATACATTTTTCTGCTCCAGTGCATCGCAACACATCAGATGCTGGAACATTTTACTCACTAGTGGATTTGCTTCGAAGAGCTGCCAAATCCCAATTCTGGTTGCTGCTGCGTGCAGTTGTTAGATATACAGTGAAGTGCACACCAGCAGAGAAATATAATGAAAAGTGTGAATTTATCAGGCCTTAAATGTAGTTTTTGTAAGCACTCATATCAAAGATTAGCTCAGTCCTTTTTAACATAATCCAGAATAATAAGAATCTTTATCTGCCGCAATTGTGCCGAGATGAAAGCCATCTCTTTCATATCATCACATTCAATTTAGAGCTCAACAACGAGAAGAGACGTGCTTGGAAATCTTAATTTAAAAATCTGCTTTCAAGAGCATTTGGCAGGAGATTTAGTATTAATGGAGGCATAATTGTGTTGGTACTCTATGACAATTTCAAGATTATTATTGACAATAAACCTTTAAAACTGAAACTTGCTAGTTCTCAAATATTTAACAAAATTCAACAATCTAGCATTGTTTGCGATTACTTTATATGTTCCTCGTTATTATTATTTCTGGCTCCATATTTGATGGCATTTTTCTCTATGACCAAGTCCATTCTCGTGAGGCACAGGACTGAGGTGGCTGCTCCCTATCGTCATGTGGCCTTTATGTTTTGGCAGTTAATAAAAGAGACAGCTGCAGTGGCTACAGAGTAAAAAGCCATCTGAACCTAAAATGATTTTCAGATGCCTGTGAAGCTTTTTTTTTCCCACAATTGCTCCCTTTATCCAAAACAAAACTGTGACCTTTACCCGTACATCAGTGTTTCCAACATGTTAAAATAAAAACTAAATTGACCTGTTTTTATTACTTTAAATTTACTCGAAGACTTAAGGATTGTGAATGTCAGGATCACCAGGATCGTCTACGGCTAAACAAAATGTGTGTACCTTGAGTTTTTCATTTGAGTAAAAAAAAATATATATATATATACTGTATGTGTGTATATTATAGTTACTATTGACAAAAAATTGTGTTTTGTGTTAAAACCTCCTGTGTGCGTTTATGCGGCTTATCTGTGTGTGTCAGGAACTCGCCATCAGGTACGCTGTGCAACGTTACTGTGTGCCAAGCGCATTGCATGCATGTCACCCGTACTTGTGTGGATTAGGTCTGTGCTGGTTTTGTGCACCACACGATGTGTGTTGGGCATGTGGTCGTGTGGGCCAGGTGCAGTGACAGTTTTGTCTTTTGTGCGCGCCCTCCGATAATCTCCTGCAGGCGCCCCTGGTGAAAGCAAGGTGTTTTATTTGACTAAGGCTGATTATTCCAAGCAGCACAAACATCCCTCACAACACAAACCCCTTCACACTAGCTGAGACATAATTATTAATCTACTGAATACAGATTGGTGCTGTCACTAAACAGATTATCCATGGACTAAAAAGGTTTGCAGCAGGGAAAGCATGCTTATCTGTGGACAGGATGTGTGCGTAGCTAAGAATGCAGGGCTTTTATTGGCACCGCTCGAGTGTTTTGACATTTTGTTATATTACAACTGCAAACCTCATGTTCCAAAGCATTAGGCCCTGTCCCTGTGGGAACTTTTTTTTCACCCTCAAAAACAAATATTTGTGGTAGTGCTGCAGCTGCTGCAGAACCTCATTGGTCAACTTCAAGAAATTATCTGTGCACCGTAATATTTCACTGACAAGCGAAGGCTGAGGAAAAAGAACATGTTCAGGATGCTTGTGTAAGGGTGAGACCGACAAACGGGGCCTGACGAGCCTCATCACCACAAACACATAATGGTGGCAGTATGGTTCTGAAAGCTGCTAAGAGATGACAGAAAGATGGGTGAAGCTGAATACAGAGTGAAGCAAAATAGGCTGCAAAAGACTGGAAACTGGGCCAAGCTTTATCTTCCAATAGAACAACAACTCTCGGCGTAATGCCAGAGATATGAATGGAATAGATTAGTTCAAATCATCCTTAACGCAGCTGCTTTGCAGAAGAGACTAGAAAAAATACTGGTCTCTACAAGTGCAAAGGTGCAGAGACATGCTCCAAAATACTTTCAGCTGTACCTGCTGCAAAAGTTGTTTCAGTCGGGCTCAACACAAATGCAGATCAAACTTTACAGTTTTATTTGTAGCAGTTTTTCAAATCATGCATTCTTCCTTCCACTTCGTAATTGTTTATCAATCTATTGTTTATGTGGAAGTCATAAACGATAAACATACAAATCCCAATAAAATGCACTGGAAATTGTGTCTGTAGCATTACAGAATGTTTAAAAACACTATAAGGGTCATGAATGTTTTTGTACAGGATAAACTTTAACCTACAAATCAGTTGTTTAAAGTAACAGAGTAACATTTGGGGCATTTTGTCTTCTTGCCTCTTGTGCACATTGTATAACTGGGGTAACGTTTGAAACTTTGGTAAAACGGTCCTCTATTTTTAATTTTTAAAAAAGGGATAGGTCTGTTGACTACATAAAACATATTCAATACATTTTTTGAAAAAGATTATTGTCAGGTTATGAGATTTCACCTGGCCAGTTCAGTCTGCTTTGAGCTCCTTTACGAATGAGCTGTTTTAAGTCTATGTCTCTATTATGCAAATAAGCTGCTGCTGGCTGTGCCTCCAACTCAGTGTTAGGACTTAATAGAGGTGAAAATGGCTGCAAGCAGATACTCAAATGTACAATGACACAGCTTTCACCCCTTCATTACAGAACGGTCAGAATGACCATGGGTGCGCTTTTATGAGCATTTTTTTTGTTTTCGTGGTTTTGAAAAGAGACATCCCCATTACATCCCTGTCTTTCAAGAATTACATCTGCTTCGCTCTTCTTGAGCACTGAGCTCAGACAGGACAGAACTTTCCTGTAATCGAAGTCTGTTGGTAAATCCTGTTGTCTACTGTCAGTAGTTTTCAAAAGAGTCCTTTGTTAAGTGATTTATGAAAACTATCATTTTGTTTTCTGGCAGTATGGCTGAGACGTTGCCATTAAAATGTAAAATGAAGCCAAGCAGCTCTGCTATCAGTGACTGGGAGAATACATGGCCATATGTTGTTCACCGCAAGCCAACAACAAAACACTAGTCTTTTCCAGCAGCCATTGTACAGTGTCTACATCAGTTAAACCAAACATACAGGTCTTCTAATAATGAAGTGAGCATAGTTCTGTGGGGATGATGAGGAACTGGGCTAAACTGGGGTTGCTAGGTAAAAGGTGAAGTGCCGCACAATTGTGACTTAATAATCCAGAGGTTTTTGAAACAGCTCATGTTCCAAACCCCAAAACACATTAACTAATTGGTTGGGTGTTTTGTTTTAGCCTTTGAACTGCTACTAGAAGCACTACAGACCCAAATGGAAATACTATAATGCATAGCGGGGCTGGTGCTGCGGTTTTGCGGGTTGCATCTCTAAATACTCATATTACGTAACTACTTCCAGTTTCACAGTTTTCTGGGAAAAACTGTGAACAATGCCTTCCTGTCTGACACTTGCACCATCCAGGCAAAGCAGGGCAGTGCTTTTGTGTAAGAACAACAACAAAGTGTCGGCCTCCCTCTGTATTTTAAATGAGGGAACATCCAAAGTAGCACAACATGTTTTGCTTCATGTTGTTTTCATCAGTAACATCCTGTAACAACACTGTATCAAATATTTATTAGCAATAAATGTACCTCTTTATGAGGGGAAATAATTTCACCTTCCCTTGAAAGCGGAAGCCGATTTCCTGATCTGATTGTTCTGGTAGAGTTGATTGTGTTGTTGATTGCAGTTCTGCTACATATTTTATGACTTGAGTATTCTTCAATATTTCTGTCGTATCAGGCTTCACATGATCAACGCACTATAAGGATAAATGGATTAAGTGTAACATGAGTAAACCTTTGTGTATTGGCTTTTCATCTCTGAAGACATTTGTGTTTCTGTTCACTTCAGCAGAAAAGCTCTTCGTCGTTATTTAAACAACATGGACTCTTTCACCTTTAGCTGAAACGAAACGTCTTTCTAAAAAGTAAGTTGGTTTAAGAGGGGTTTTTTTGGACATTGCAAATTGTTAGTTTTTTTCAAACAGTGGAAAGATTGTTGCCTTGAATGTACTTAACAGATGCTATGTTTTATGAAATGCTTTGAGTAACATTAAGCTTTTTTTCTGACTTATTTCAACAGGTTAGCTTATGTTATGATTATACATTTGGTGTATTTTTTCAAGAGATCTACAATATATGCAAGGCTTTTTGGTGCAACCAATTCTGTATCCATTACTTGTCATTGAGATCCACGCGACCCAGTATTGCAGCATTACAAATTATTTAATCTCATTCAAGCATATTTGTCTTCGGCCTTGTTGTCTCTACTAAAACAACTGTCCTACTGGAAGGCTACAAAAACTTTTCCTTGATAATTGATGATAGGAATTTCTTTTATTCTTAATTTCTTTTTTTAATCACTAGTATTAAGGAGACACTAACTATTGTCACAGGTGCAGAATTGTGTTCTTTCCAAATACTTTGTGCAATTTCATAGCACAATCACATAACTCTGCAATCTTCAGTTGTTAAAAAAACTCTGTACATATGAAACATTTCTTAAAAGAAATTTCACTTAACAAACGAACGCTTTGAAACTGGCTTTTGTCTCTTTAAGAAGCTCCTGCTCTTTCTGACACTCCGCCTTCAGAATGTCATGGCAACAATGTTTTTCCATTATGTTTTTGATCATCAGCCGGTGAGATTTTTTTAAAAATTGACATTAAAGTTATTTAAAGTGTCTGCTAGATCTTAGATCGTAATTTAATATATTTCTCTTTCTTTCTTGCAGATCAGATCATCTGAATGCATAAAGAAATATGTTGTGTAATTATTTGTGACAATTTAGATTCTATGAATTATAAGTTATTAAGAAGCAGTGATTTAATGCAATGTTACTAAATTGTACGAATTGGAGTTGAATATGACCAGTGACCAAGAGTGTTTGTAACACGAATCCCTGTGGAAATGGTGATAATAGTGCTGGCCAGACTTTTCTCTAAACTCCTAACTTCTGATGAACGATCGGTCTTTCAGTGATAAAGTCGGCTGCACAGACAAGTATTTATAGCTCTTTGCTGCAAATGAAAATGACTCAGATGAGTGATCAATTCTTAAACAGATGGACCCGCTTGAATGACTTAATATGTGCACTGCAGCGTCTCTGCAATCAGCGAAGGGGGCGGAAGTTAAACGGTTCTTCACGATCAATCCAAAACTTGTTGGTAACCATTACTTTCTCAGAATCGCTCCGCCCGAGAGCTGGCCGGGCCCGGTGTCAAACCAAAGTGTGTCTTTGATTGCTAATTTGTTATCCACATGTCGGTAATCCACAGCAGGAGCTTGCGCTCTGATCCCATCTGGTCTCCCAACATCTACCTTATCAGACAGCTTAGAAGGAACCCACCCTTGCCTAGTAACGCTGTTGCCATGGCCTTTGTGGAAATCATCCGGACCACACAGCTAATTTGCGAGGCGTGATGTGAATTGAGCACTCTCAAAATGCAAAACAGGAAGGACATCTACTGTTGATGCTCTCTCATCCTGCTTAGCTTGCTCTCTTGTATCCCCATCATTTTTTTCCACATTCATTTTTATCACTGTGTGACTCCACTGACATTTCCCTCTTTTGAGCACTTTGTTTGAATTTTAAACGTCCGTCATACAGAGTGTGCCGAGGCATCCAGACGGAGCTGGAGGCAGAAGTTGGATAAAAGTGAAACACAAATTAGGGCAAAGGTGAATCTATGCATTCCTAATGTGGTGACTTAATGCTTTCACTTACTGTCTAAATTGGGGATGTCAGATAAACAATCCATAATTTCCACTTAAACTTAAACTAGAGACAGTCTGCATATTAGAGTCAGCAAATGACTGAAATTTTATTCTGCAACTCTTCGCGTTTCTTCAGGTCTGGGAAAATAACGATTAGTTGCTGGCTAAATGTTATTTTCACCTGCCGACCATTTCGTTAGGTCAAAGCAGCCCTAGAGGCATTGGTTTATTTAAAAAAAGGTTAGGTTAATTTAAGAAGTTACAGTCAATATTTTTTTTGCCACTGATAAGTTGAAGCAGCACTGGAGTCAATAAACAAAAGCAGCACAAACAAAAAGCTTTATTATATCCTCAGTTTTACAAATTTCTTGGATGAAAATTTGATTACTTCAGATTATCTTGTTTTTGTTTTAGATTCACTGAGAGTAGCTGCTCTGAGTGTACAAATGCTTAAGTTTCATTTTATTCAGTAAGTCATAAAATCAGGCAAAAACCAAAGAACTGGGCTTTTATAATTCCTTTCCTTTTCTTCGTAGTGTAATGCCTTGTGATTGCAGTCTGTGCAGCACACAATAAATGTTGTACAATAAATGAATTCAAAACAGATAAAGTTGTTGACTTCTGTCATACATATTTTACATGTTTGGTGAAACATTCCTACAATGTAACTTTTATATTCTTTTGTATTTAAATCAGGCATTCCATTCTATTTTAAAAGTATCTCCAAATAGAAAAAGATATACAGTATATCTGTTCAAGAAAACCACATGGAAAGCCACCAAAGCAAAATCTGCAGGCAGGAATGCATTTGTTTTCTCTGGCGCTCCTTTGAAATGTCACACACAATCCTGCAGAGCCAGAACACCTTTAAAAATAACAAACGCTGCTAATCAGCATTCGTCTTAAATTGGTTCAAATTACAGAGTGTTTTATTATGGTAATCAAATCATTTAAAAGCTCAATTCCTCTAATTCATTTTTGCCTTCTACTTTAAACGAATGAGAACACTTTCTAACAATCAGTTGCCTCACAGAGAAAGTAATTATTTTTAGATGACATTTCAAACCTACTGTATATATTTTTAGCTAAATTCCAAAATAAATGATTTAAAAAAAAAAATATTGTTTGATTGTTTATGCATAAAAAAAACCCCTGCCAGTATTTCAGTATGTCATCAAAATAAAGATCTTACCTTTTCAAATTAGACAGAATTCCTTGTGTGCCTCTTCACTTTTTGCAAAAAACGCTCACTTTCTTTTCTTTTTATCCCTGTTGTGAAAAATCTCAAATATTATTATTGAACGAGCTCTTCCCGCAGCCTAAAAAAAGCCCACGTTCTGTGGAGAATCGGGGAAGAAGATGGTGTGTCTCACTTAGCGCTCAATGAGAGTGACAGGGGAAAAAGGTGGGAGAGGGAAGAACCCACGGTACATCTCTCCCTTCAAATCCTCACGAAATGTGCGCCCTCCCTCATTTGTTCCTTTATCGTGTCTGCATTTTTACACATTCACAAATACACACACACACACACACACCCCTACACCCACACACACAAAAGTGGCAACAGCCGGCTATTATTTGACCTCGGCTGGCAGAACGCCTGTTTTTTTTTTTTTTTTTTTCTGCTGTATTTGATAGCCTTGATTGCCTTGCTGAGATATCAACTACCTGTGGAGGAGAAAGAGGGGGGTAAAAAAAAGAGAAAAGAACAACCATGTGAAAGATGGACAGAATTGTACCGTATGTTCTCAGAAAGAACCTGATCTCTGCTGACCGCTGCTAAGAAGGCAGAACTATTGTAGAAGGATGCAGCTTAGTGACTGTGAGGAATAATTTAAACATAAAACGTTGGCAATATCTGCCACATTTTTGTCAGCTCAACCCTTTACTTGATGATTTTAACACTTTCAAAAGGTTTGTGTTTTATTAGGAAATATTTGTAAAGCCATGATGTCACCATTAGACTAATTTCTGTTTGCTCTCTCCCTCCATTGACATGAAGCCCACTCATGGATATCCTGCTGACTGCAATGAAACCATCACCAAATAACATTTGGACTGTTTTTGTTTTTCTCATGCTGCCATTTCCATCATCCCCCTCTCAACCGATGCTTAGTGTTTGAAGAGATTTTGATACTTTGTGCAGACATTTGCTCCACAGCTTTTATTTCTTCTTTTTTTCCTGACCGTTTTTCACCACTGCAATTTCGGGGGACCAATCCAGTACAAGATGGAGCACTCAATAGAACAACCTATCCTGGCAAGAAAAAAAAAACCCAACAACCCCCCACCAAAAACACATGAGATCTACAAGCAGAGGAGCAGAATAAAAAGAAAGAGATGTATGGGTTGGTGAATCTCAAAGGAAGTCTTTGCAGCTGAAAGAAACTGAAGGTTTGAGTTGTTTGTATCAGTAGAGAAGATAGCAAGCAAAAGGAACTTTCTTCAGCCATAGATGTTACATGTGTATAGTAAAGATAAACACATATAATCAGAAGGAACATAAACACAGGGTTTAGATGTGTGAAAAGTAAATGTTGAACGTTTTACTCTCGAATCAAGTGCAATTTTCTTGTTGCACACCACTGAAATTAGATGTCAGATAAGTCCTCATATGCTTTGTTTTTAGGAGGTAAATTGACTAAAGATTATATATGATTTTGTCCTTTGCAGGTATAAAAGAAAAGCTTTTAGCAGTTTGGTCTCAGATGTATGGGCTGGCATTTATTTAACCTTGTTATCAAAATGTTTTAGCTGTCTGTGCAGCTGATTGTCAATATAATCGCTGTAAGAGTTTCATAAAAGGGCGTTGGGTGTTATGACTTGTGTATAAATATTGCTTACAGGTGCAGGAGTCCTGAATAGATGTCATTTAGGCAAATCTAAATTCGTGTAAGTGAAGAACACGAAGACCAGCAGACGTGGAAAGAAACCTTGGTGGAGTGGGAATTCAAGAAACCAAGAATTTTTATCTTTAATAACACTAAGATATGTTTTTTTTAAAGGTGAAACAACAAAAAAAATCTTGAAAAAAATCTATACAGCATATTTCTTTTAATACCATGTATAATTTAGATTTGATTTAAGTTGTATAGGTTTTTGTGTCTATAAAAGGTGGTTGGATAAATTCCACTTGTTAAATGAAGTGTACAAAGCAACCAAAAGCATTTATTGGAACCATTTACTGAAATATTCAGTTTTTTTGCTACCACGTTATTTAAAACAAAGGAAAATAATAATAATAAAAAATCTGTCAAACTATTTTTGTGGATACAATCTATTTCCTCAGTGAAGTTGGTTTCCATTCCAGGTCAAAATGTGATCATTCAGTTCAATAAACAGACATGGTCATATTCAGATGTGAACACATCATTGTATATTTTTAATAATTACAAATGTTTACAAGTTATGGATTGTTGCAAAGCAAATTAAGAAAAATAAGTACAAGTTGTGGTCAGGATAAAAGAATCACAGTTTCCAACGTGTACAACTACAGTCACTGACCAAGCTCAAGTTAGTTTAGACTTAAATAAATGTTTAAATCACTTCAGGAAACTAGTCAGTAATGAATAACACAAAATAAAGAGCTTCTAAATGGATCAGTGATTTTCATTAGCGTTTAATGTAACATCCCTCTGGCTTTGAGCTGTCAGGTTTTTCTCTTTTTGCATTCTCCTGTGTGAGGTTAATTATTCAATACGTTCATTGTGCAGTCCAAATATGTCAGTTTAAGTGAGTTTAATTGAAGGTGTGATTGTGAATATAAGACCTTAATCTCATTTAAAATGAGTTCGATTGGATACTTTTAACAAGATAGAACAGACTTAACTATTGGCTATATGAACTGTGGTGTAAAATGTCATTGTGAAAATATCTTAGTACTATGAGGAAGGTCACATATAGGTGGTTTAAAAGTCTGCATCTGTCACTTTCTTTGTTTTTGCACAGCTTCACAACCGCCTTTAGTTTTTTAGCAGCATTTTGTTGTACAATTTGGAACTGTCCTGCTCCCCTGGATAACAGTGAGGGGGTGAAATCAATAAAAAGACGGATGGAGGAAAAGGTCTGATCTCTTGCAGATGTAGAGCCAGGTACCGAGTTCCTTTGTAAGTGTAAAAAAACGCCAGGAATGCAATTCGTCTCTGACATTTTGATTATTTTTGTTACCACTGAGAGTTAACCCCAGATCAGTCCATTAGCAGGGCCATCAGAGAGACATACTAGACAAAACACACACACACACACACACACAAAGACATTTTGAAACCACCAGTCAACTTGACATTGTCGCAGGACCCTAGAATACGTGGAGACACTAATCAACAGAATCTTCCCCAACTAAAATTCCTTTGAAAATGTTATTACAGTGAGGTGACAGTACTCATCACCCTGACCATAATGTGGACTACTTCATTCAGCATTTTGACAGCTACATATTGGTTAGCTGTAACTAAATGTCGTCTGGGTTGAAGACATCCAAACATTAAACAAGTGGTCTCCATCTGTGTACTGTAGGGAATGTAGATTTCAGTCTGATCTCTAAGATTTTCAAGATGCTGCTAACATTTTCAAATCCGTCATGTACATGAAGGATACGGCTGTTCTCGATCAACTCCATGAGCAAGACTATTGCAAGAGTCTCGCTCTATTTTGTAGTTTGAGAAAATGTCTAATCTGACTTAATGATAAACATCCCACTGATACTGAAAATAGATACTTTCAGTCATCTTCTTTCAGTAGCAACCTCAATCCCAAGTGGTGATGTTATCACTTCAGCTGGATTTTTTTCACTGATTGAAAGGGGGGGAAAAAAAAGAGTTTCCAACCACTTGATCGCTGCATCGGGACCTTTAAGCTGAAATTCATCCAATTCCAGTTACCAGACTATTTTTTGTGCATCTCTACCCGTAAGTAATTTGAAAGTTGTTTTAGCTGGTTAGATACTATCACCACGATAAAGTAAAGTGCAAGTAAATTTACTCGACACGATTAGTTGCACCCGAAACAATCAACCAAAATAGTCATAACAGCAATAATACAGCAATGTGTTTTTGTTGCTTCTCTGTAAATATACTTCCAGTTTGACAATAGACGGTATGTTGTTGTTGGCAGCTTTGCAAATGTCAGACGTACAAGACTAAACAATACATGAGCAACATCCTGCTGGTGCCATCCTTACAACTGAATTCTCTCTGCACAACTGGGTTTCTAAATGTCTGCAGCAACAGGTGATCTGAAAGATCACCTTCTATCTGAAAGATAAAAATATCTTTCAGATAGAAGGTCCAATGTGTGCAAAATAATCCACCGTGCGCCCCCTGCTGCTTGCACTTTCCCCCTGCCCAGCTCAATCTGACATGATGCAACAATATCAACTTTTTAATAACGAAATTTGAAAACAAGACTAATGGCAAACAAGATCACGTTGATTTACAAATGATCAAACAGGAGGGGGGACCTTGTCATGGTATTATCCGGTGACAAGGTGTGTCCAGTTATTTGCTTTTTAGCAAACTCACAAAATGTTATTATGTCGAGAAAATGAAAACAGAAGAAATTTGTTAGGGACAAATAGTCTCGCACACCATACAGAACACGCATTTTGCTTCTATTGTCAAAACAATTCACCACATTTTGGTTGGCATAGTTACCATTAAATTCATAGCCAACACGAAGAAAAGAAAGCAAACAGCAAACAAATTGAGTCCCGAAAATTAAATCCGTAGCCAGGGAGCGACATTAACATTGGTTCATCTTTAAGTTAAAACTCAGAAAGGTTATCTGCTTTAAATGTCATTTGGTTTGGAAAAAAAAAAATCAATTTTGCTTTTTTTTTTTTTTTGGCATAATAATCTTTTTGAAAATCCTCCTAAAATAAAATTTTCTCCAACCTGACCCTCGGTGGGTGTTTTAACCTCTGTCAAAAGAACACCAAAATGGTTTGTGGAAAATGTATAGCCTCTCCACTGTGAAATAATAACAGCCATACATCACACAGTGGTCAAATGATTTCACTTTACAGGTGAGTAAACCTCCTTTCCTCTCCAAGCGATTCTAGACTCCCATGCCAGCAACATCCAATAAAGGTTTTCTTTAACTCTCTCATCTTAGACACGGCTGAAGTGTGAGGTTCATGTGAGGTCTTGATAATTGTGGTATGTTTTTTCTTGATTACATACGATAAATGACAAACTCAGGTATAAATAGTGGGAAATGTATATACATAAATATACACCGCATATGTGTATGCATACTTTTCCACACACTCAAAACATGTTTATTTATTTATCTGTGTATTTATTTTTATTTTTTTTTGGTAAAAAACAGTTTTGTGACATCATGAATGTTGCTTCATTAAACAGCAGTACAAAATCATTACCGATAACGAAAGTGCCACTCATGATTTATTTTGGTTTTCAAAAGTTTTTCTAATTTACAAAGACAGTCAACATTATATTGAAGTCCTGCTTGGTTTTATTTTGTTTGTTTGTTATGGTTTCTTGTAGACTTTGCTATTGATTTTGCGCTTCTTTTTAGATGTTCACCACAGCAGCGAATTAGTTTAAAGATGTGACTTGGCCAACCCAATGTCAATTAAATAAAGCAATGGCTCAATCTGCCGATGTTATGGGCTCCTCCACAACCTTCAGGGCTTTTTTCATCAGTCCAAAATACACAACTGCTGCCTTGGAAAGCGCTGTGTCTGCCGCATGAACTCTGAAGTCATATGTGTAAATGTGAGTAGAGCCTCATTAAATGAAATCTGCTTTTGTGGTTTTTAGAGTTGAAAACTAGGCTACTTCACAGTATGTGCAGCGTTTGATTACCACTCAAATACGATATTTTCAGGATTCAACAGTGCGGCATGCCTACTTTAGTAAATGTCACAGACTTTCTAAATTTGCCCCTTAAGCACCTTCAGTAGCCAACAGTTTAGTCAGATTAGTCTGACTTCACAGCCGTCATGGTTCTTATCTGCAAATATCTGCAGGTACAAGAGGCACCTGACTGAGATAAAACTGAATGCCATGGAGAACTGATGATGATTTTTCTAACAAAAGACACCCAAAACCCTTTGGTTTGTGTTCTCTGGAAAGTTACTGCAGGATTTCACCAATGAAAGAAGAATAACTTTAGACTTCAAGCTTCGAGTTAAGTTTTTTCTGTTCCCTAAAAGTGAAAAGTACTATACCTACTCCTGTTGAGAAATCAAGAAATTATATAGTGAACCTTCAATCATTTTTATGTTTGCTATAAAGTGCGATATTTTCTTGTCATTTACAACCTAAGGCGACCTGCTTGTATTGTACTGAAGAATTTGGTCACAGTGACAACAAGGCTGTGTTTCCATCTTCATTAAGATGGATTGATTTCTTTTAAATGGTAATTATCTCCATGAACCACCTTAAATGTGTTACTTATTCTATAGCACAAAAACGACACAAATATTTGCTCATCTATCCAAATAATTACATTTGGGTGTTCAAATTACCTCCGTGGTTACAGCTGCACAAACTCCTGACAGTCAAGTTGCTTCTATCAATATTTATGACAGAATAGGTCGCTCTCAAGTGCTCAGGAAAATCCAGTAATTAAGATGACTGGATCTCTTATGGAGAGATAAGACCTCTCCATAATTCTCGTGGTTTAAAAAGAACGTTGAGCAGAGAGCAATTGATGTATCTGGTGACCCATCACATATTACAACATCATTTTATAATAATTACACCCTTATCCCTCCTGTGGTCTTAGCACGACTCTCAGGAGGAGGACGGCAAATGTCACTGTCGGACAGTGGAGAAGCTGGGGGGTCGTCCCACCGGACTCACAGATTCCAAAACCACATACTCTCCCCCCCAAAACAAAAAACTTGCAGAAGTTTTTTACTCTGTTTGCCTGCCTGTGCAAAGAGTAAAAATCTTGTGGAGTCTAAATGAAAGTTGAAAACCTTTCACATTTGTTTAAAAACTGGAAATATTTTAAGGTTTTGATTATAATGTTTTGTTTTAAAATCAATACAAGCTTTTTGTTCTAAACCAGGATGTTGTCTCACTGATAAGAAACAGACACTGCAGTAATAAACTGGACTTTTGGGCTGCATAAAAACATTATTGAAAGTCAGGTACTCTGACTCTCATCCTAAACACTACCAGGACAACATAGTGTCACTGTTTGTGTCAGTTTCAAACCCGCAAAGCAATAATCACCATCTCCTATCAAGAGATAGGAGGTGGTCTCAGTTTAATTTTCCGAGACTGCAGAGTTCCTGGCTAAACTTTAAAAAAAATTCTCACAAAAGCAAAAATGTTAAATGTGCAAATGTTTTCAAAATGTGTGCTCACGATTCAGGATCATGATTGCAACAGACAAACAAGGTAACTATGAGCACACAATGGAAATAAAAAGTAGTCATGCTGAACTGGCCGGCCTGTAGTTATGACTCATTCTTTATAAATACTATGTGAAGGATTCAACATGACCCTGTACACAATTACAGCTTAGATGTGTTCGCCAGAAGAATGGCGGGGGAGAAACCACCTGAAATACCACTCTATGGGGTGTTTTCAGAAGAGAAATACCAATATTGTATAAGAGATGAACGCTTCCAACTTTTTGTGAAAAGTATGTTAAGCCTGGAATGCAGGAACTTCCCTCCCTAACGTAGAATTAAAAATGAGTTGAATTACTGCTGTTTGTACTTTCTTCACTCAGTTTCATTGTGCTGAAAAAACAGAAAAACATCGATGGATAAAGTATTTAAAAATCTTTTAAACTCTGCACATTTTTAGCATTGGACTTACAGTTTCTGAATGTAATGTTTGCACAGCCTTATGTACTGAAAGCCACGGTGACAACATGAGGAGTCACCTTCCAGACAGAACAAGTGAATCAGCGAGGCTTTGTTTGAGCGCTGATGTGTTGGTGATGCTTCTGTTAGCTCAGGCACTGTTTGCTGCTGTTGTCTGTGGTTTAGTACCACACTTAGCTTAGAGGGCGCCCCAGTTGAGTTGGATTAAGCCAATGTCCTTTTATTTGTAGTGTCACTGCTTCAAAAACTAAGATAAAATATACAATTACCACTTCAGGAATTGTACAGTAGAGGAAGAAGCTGAAAAGAAATCACAGATATGACAGTTTCATTTGAAAACTGAATATAAAGGCATACACGATAGATGTCAGGTTCCAACTTTGGTGGATAGCAGTTCAGAAATCAGCTCTGGAGCCTTGTGGTCATTTGTTCATTTTTCTTTTCTAATTTCAACTATACATTTTTGATCAGACTGGGATCTTTTCTGCCAGGCCATTAAGTTGATATACCACATTAATTTTTAAAGGGCCTTTGTTGTGTAGTAATATGTATTATTATTATTATTATTATTATTATTATTATTATTATTATAATATAGACTTTCTTACCACCAAGCAGAGCTTTGATTTATAGAGTGGCCAAAAACAAGAGTTGCAAGATATGATACAAACCCATGTTTATTTCTTGTAAAAAGTAATAACTCCATAGTGCTTTGGCTTACAGAAAACGCCATACATCCACAAAGGTCTGGCCTTAGGTTCTCTGTAAGTAAATCTCTCTTAGGAAACAATGCTTTTTATTCTAGATCATTTATCGTTGTATTACCTTCCTTTCATCATCTACAGTCCATAACTTTGACCATCTGTAGCCGTGTTTTATTAACCTTTAAAAATCATTTGCCATATATACTTTGAGATTTGCATTTTTCTTCCTTTCACTTTTATCTTAATGCTCAGTTTCATTCTGAATGATTTCACATCCCAAGTGGGCTGTTAGGGCGTTAGGGCCTTAAAGTCAAAGTATATTTTCTGATCACTGCAGTGCTTAGGCTGGAACCACTTGCCAAAGAAGCAGCCACATAGCGAGTCGGGATCCATCCTTCTGCAGATGGATGGATCCCATGAGATCCCAGAGACACCCATGCACATCAAAACAAGACATCTATTTCTCTGTGGTCTAGTATTTATACCATCGTACCAATTCTAGTTTCTTTTGCTGGTAGACAAAGATCAGCGAGGGCTTCCTGTTTATTTTGTGTCTATGCAGCCTTATAAATAAAACTGCCATAAACTGTATGTTTCATCAACCACATGTGCCAGTTTTTGCTCTCCATTTGCATGAGTAACCCTTGGTTTTTCTCATGTTCATTTCTTAGACAACTTTTCATAGATCGACTGCAGACAAGAGATATCTAAGACATGAATATTGTCTATATATCACAATTTTCCCTTTGTCAAAATTTGCTCAAAACCTAATATGCTTGTCCGTCTTTTCTGCCTCTAAAACATAAAACTTTGAGGAAAATGTCCATCCCTCATGTCACTCACTAACAGGTACAAGAGACAATCAGTGCCAATCTTTTCACTTGTCAGTGTCACTTGTCACTATACCTGATCTTTGTGCAAAATTCCCACTAAACTCCATCCCCAGGCACTTTACAAAACAAACAAGCCAATTCAATCTGTTTCAGTACAACTAAGTGTCCAGTGCACTGAAATTCAATTGATCGTGTGATGAAATTGCAAAAAATAAATAAATAAATAAAAATAAAGTAAAAAATATCTAAGAAGCTCAGTTGATTGTAAAACAGAATCTGGCTACAAAGGTTTTGCAAAGCAAAGAAAGAAAAATTTAAAAAAATAAATTAAACAAGCTGCAAGCCAAGGAAATGACTGTAACTTATCCCATTTTTTTGACATGTCATTTCAAGAAGTAACTTCATTTTTTATTTATTTTTCTACAGAGTAAATCAGTCTGTTTTGATTTATGTATTTTTTTTGCCAATGACTGTTGTACAAACACTGATTTTGCTGTGATTTGATAGTTTTTAATAATTAGTAGTTTTGGACTTTAACTGTAGAAAGTGTGACTATGATTCACTGGCAACATTACGTATCGTTGTGTGAAACTACCTTCTCTGATTAGACTACTGTATTCTAGAAATGAACATCTGACATTTTCAGCACTTTATTTGCCACTTGACGGCATGACCTTCACATTGCTGCATTTCTATTTTCAGAAGGTTTTCATTCATCTTATTTCGGTCTTAAAGTCAAATATCACAGTTGAAGCAAGAAGATTCGTGGTGTGTCTCATTTTCATGTCGACCGTTTTTGTGTGATGAGGCAATCTGTTCACTCCCACTTGCTTGCGTAAAAAAGGGTAAATCTGTGTATCACAGACGGTGTGTGGTGACAGTTGGCTGGCTATTTGTAATACTGTCAGGGGTGAAAGGCTGTCAGAACAATGAACACCTCAGAAGGAATTGGCTATGATAATTATGTCAATTATCAGCTAATTTGAGGTGTGAGAGATGGAATACAACGATTTGGAGCTGGCAAAAAATTGAAGTATTGATGAAGAGTGTGTAAGTTGCACACTTCACGTATAAAAGCACCGAGATTACAGTTTCATGTGAAAGCAAATCAATAAGACAAATGTTTTCATTTAGAAATCACACATAGAGAAAGAGAAGGCTTTTTATTTGTATTCTCAGCTGCTTTTTCATTATCTGTGTGTTTTATGTTGTGTGACCACCATTTGAAAATGTGTGTGACAGTAAAGGTGTGTAAGTCATATGCATGTGGTATAGGTTTTTCTATCAAACATGTTTGTAGAATTAAACATGCAGACGTGGTAAAAGTTCTCCAAGCTTTGCTCTTAAAGCTTCATGAAGAAATGTTATTTAAATGTGTCTTCTTAAGCAAAAAGACTTAAATGTAAATATATCAACAAATAATGATAAATTCCCTTTGAGAAATCCTAGAGATTAAATTAGTCTCAGTCTTATTATTCTCAGAGAGCCAGCAGAGATTCCTGCAGCTTACATTGCCATCTTGTGGATTTAATAAATTTTTGTTCTCCTTTAATGCACTCAAATCATTGGCCTCTTAAATCTCATTGTGATTGAAAACGTTTTTTTTTTTGGAATCATACAAAACACACAGTTCGCTTAGCACTGCAAATACAACAGTAAAGTTCATCTAACCAGTCGTACTGCTTGTGTTATCCCATGTCTGCTTTTATTGGTTTATTAGCAGTTTGTAACAATCCTTGTAAGCTCTTACGGAGCATCTAAATTGTGAAACTCAGTTACCAAAATAAATAAATAAATAAATAAAACAACAACTGAATCAGCAAAAAAAACATTCAACTTATCAAGATTCAGCTGTAATCCCTGTTTTTCCTTGCTTATGCTGTTAGGTTAGGTGTCCATCTGGTCATAACTATAGTTGTCATGCCGATATTTTCCTGTCAGCCAACCTGCAATGCTATTGTACAGCTCATGAGGTATCATAACTCCAAATTATGGATTGTAAAACTCTTCTCTGTAAAATGGTGGAGAAATAACAGTCTCTTTTTTGATCTTCAGTTTTCCTGCTCTACACACTTTCCCTATTAGCTTTTCAATAGTAAGTAAATTGTAGTGTGATTAATTAAAAGATCAATTCTTGATTACATTCATTACTGTTTCCCATTGTCTCATATAAAGCTTAATTAAACATGATTAGTTTTCATTTTAAAAAAATCTCCCTGTCATTAAATGTGTTTGAATTTGCTCATTGAGAAAGGATTATTTCATTCTTTGGACAGGTTTTACATGAATTAAGAGAGTGATATTGACAGAGTGATTGTGATATTTATCTGCATGCATTAATAAAGTTTGCAATAGCTTAGCAGTGCTTCAACACATAGACGACACTTTGTATTTGAATTCTGTATCAAGCATATGCTGGCTGCTTCTTTGGGATTCAGATTAGTATCAGATGAGTAATTAGTAAACTTACTGGTGTCACAGTAAAAAGACAGAATGATTATCAGAATTTATTTATTTAGTACAACATACATTAAAAAAGTTAGACATAGAGAACATATTAAAAAAATTCTAAAGGAAACAAATAAAAATATTAATACATATATCAATCAATAATCACTTACACTATTAATTTCACACAGTCATGTTGATCAAAAAATATTGTTTCAATCAAGAAAAACAAAACTACATTGAGAAAAAAATGCACATTTTCATTAAAATATATTCAACAATGGAAACACAAAGTGTTGGAAAAAGATTAAGCGGTGAGAAATAAAGTAGAAACAATATAACAAGGACAAAAGTTTTAAAAACATTCTAACTTCAAAATCTAAGATAAAATATTGAGGTAATGGACATAAAAATATTTAGCATTGCTGAATATTTAGTGAATTCTTGACTAAAATTTGTGATTTTAGTCAAGTCGAGTTTCTTTTGTGTGCTATTTTTTAATGTATAAGATACCACACTAAAAGAAAAAACTGCAGCAGCCTAACAAATGTATCATTTAAAATAATTTCACTAGCTTCAGACATTTTACAACTGCGTTAAAGTACGTTATTTTTCCAGGCTTGGTGGAATATTTTGCCATTTTGACATAATGACAATAAAAAAGCACACAACAGAAATTAAAATATGTATAAAAAGAGTAATATATGAATAAAAATAATGAAAAAATGTAACATATCATCAGGTTTTACACAAAATTCTCACATCAGGTTCACATTTTTCTTATTTTAAACATACGAAGTCAAAATAAGAACCAAATAAAAGATATTTAGAATAACTCACTGAACTACTTGAAGAATATAAAAATTAATATGGCAATAAAAACTGAGTAAAAATAAAAGCCCCATTTTAGTTACACTCTTTTCTGCCAAAGACTTCTTTCAAACCATCTAAGGCCTCCTCTTTTGTGATCTTCGTCCAATCCTCTGGAAACTTTGCAAGCTCTTGCTTGTGTTCTGCTGCAAACTTCTCATTAAACCTCACCAACACGTACCTGTAGATTCAAGAACAGAATCTTTATTTCAGATTCGATAAGTGGTGACAAACTGTACATTTGTTCAATGTACTTTTAAAGAGTTATCTCAATGTTCAGCAATGCTATTGTAAAACTCATGAATAGTAAACACAGACAATACCTCCAGTAATTGTTGGCCTTTTGGCTGTTGAGGTCGTCAGAAACATCGCTCCAGTTCGTATCTTGCAATGGAAGATTTTTACATATCATGAATTCTGCGTGTGAGTCCTTGCTGGTTTCTGAGCTACTGAGATGAAATGGAGAACAGATGTCACGAGGCAGTATGCCTTTGGGTCGATGAAGCAGAGAGCTGTGTATCTCATGGTCAAGCTCTACTTTGTCACAAGGGGCCTTGCATAGAGGGCATCTTTTGTCACAGCCTCTCACTATTTGGAGAAGGTGGTCCTGCGGCAGAATTGAAAGGTCATTGAGAACCTCGAGTACATCCACATTTTGGTTGAAGTCCTGACTGAGACCTAAGTGCATTGTGGCCAGTAACTCCATTAAACACTTAACAAAGCAATCCCAATCTGTTGTGATGCTAAAGAGGGGACCATTTAGAGACTCCTTCTCAACGTTAATGTTTGCATCTTTCTCTAAAATGAGACAGACTCTCTCCAGCAGTGGCTTTGTATCACTGAGCACTCCACTGGCACCTTCTGTTGTTTGACTTACAGCTGCCGCAATCTGCCCTACAACTTCTCCAAGTCTTTGTTGCTTTAATTTACGAAGGCTGGTTGTGTCAGCCAAGTGAGCAACCACTGTGTCATTAATCTTTGTTCTTCTGTAGTCTTCATAGAACAACAAATATTGTTCAAAGCTTTCAAAGCAATCTTCATTAATCAGATCTTCCAGTATGCTTTGGTGGAAAGCATGTGGAGACTGAAACTGCTTAGCTTTATTCTCAATCTCCTTTGCTATTTGTATCCCCAATGGCTGATTGATATACGCTAAAACTAATGGTTTGATGACCATGGATATGAATGCTTGGGCCACCCTCTGGCACTGATCTCGTTTCCTAAACTGGTAAATGAACTCTGCTACGTACTTATTCTTGGTTTCATATATATATGTCAGAAGTTCTTTGTCCTTGCCAAAGCGGTCATGTAATTTTTGGAAATCTTGACATGCTGCATTGCACAGATGTATTTTTAAATCGACTTCAAAAGCTGATCGGATTTCCAATGACTTTTCTCTTAAACCATTTTCAATCATTTCTAACAGCTCAGTGATGTAGCTTTCTGAGAAATCTGCTGCTAAGCTGCATTTATTTGCACTAAACTTGTTGTATTCCTCTATGATTTTGTTCGCTGTCTTTTGAGCATCTAATTTTTGTTGCTTATTGTTGTCTTCAAGCATGTGTTTTAACCGGCTGCGATATCCAAAATGTTCATCACATACTTGGAAATTGGAAGTCTGCTTTTGGCCTACAACATTAAGTTTTTCCATGTGTTTCTGGAGGCCACGACTGATTAGATTCTGCCTCAGAACGTCTGCCACACTTGAACTAATGTCATCACTTTCTGAAGGTCTGAAGTCAAAACTGGAACACATCTTCTTCCACACACTCTCAAACTCCTCTTCCAGTTCGTGATCTTGAAGAAGAATATTGGTGGACTTGCTTGTCTCCACTAGTGCAACTAACTTGAACTCTTGCTCTCTTTCCAGTGATGTTTCAAATTTTTCAATTTGAGTCAAAGAACAGTGCGACTCATTGATTGTCTCCAACTTTTGCATGACCTCCTCAGAGGCTCTTTCCTGGAGTTTGTTCATGTTGCTCAAAAGCATAGGCATGAATGTTTCAGAATTCATTTTGAGATTTTCTTCTGACATCAGATAGCTTTCTGCTTTCGATTTGAGTTTGTGTACTTCTGATTTGACTTCCTCCTGCGCTTCTTTCTTCAACTCACTTAAAAGGGCATCTTGAGCAGTACCATCCAAAGCCTTTGTGGCAATGATTTTTGTTGTTGCCCCCATTAACCAGCTCTCCATGCTTTCCAGAAGACCATCTTCCCATTGGGAAAACTCTGTGCAGAGCAAAGAAAACCCTAAAGCCATGTTGATGTTCTGTAGACTAATGGAAAATGAATCACTTTTTACTGCATCCCACACCTTAGACAACCGTCCAATGAAATCTGACTCTTCAGACTTGGTT